>NC_141767.1:68099959-68401166 GCF_051362555.1 Lingula anatina | reverse complement strand
AGGTCATATTTGGCACCTCCACATATGACTTTCAGTTAAACTTCTATAGTAACTTTTCCCTATTTCGGTTTAGGAGATATTTCGCATTTCATTTAAAATGTAACTAGGACCTGCATTACAACCAGCGTCACACATAGGCAAATGCCCCTACAGGGCACAAGATCTAGGTGGTTTAAGTTGAGGTTAAATGTGACCTAATCCGATCCAAGAGATTAATACAAAGGTCCTTGTGGTCCGCAAGGAAAAGCGGTAACGGTGACTTACATCCGCCGACATGACGCGACACAGATAGGGACTAAAACTATGACTACCGCTAGATTTCACGCTGGAGGTACGTATGAATAAAAAACATATCTACAATATTTTGAAAAAATAATAACATGATTTATGGTACAAAACACAGATATATCCATATTTTACACCATTTACTCAAATTCATAACATGTTTCCCTGTGATTTCCATGGAGATCAAGTCACATCTTGCAGATGAAGCGAGATATCAGTTGAGAATATTACACTTACATGTATGTAGGCCTACTTAAAGCTTTCAGAAAAGGCCTTCCAGTTAATTATTTGGTCTTTCATGATATTTCACCTATAATGGAATGTTAAGAAAGAAAGAAATGCAACCAGTGTGCACTACTAGTTTGACAAAGTCGGATGCATTCTATAACAATCCAGATTTTATCCAATAAACATGTAGGAGGAAGATGGTCAACTGAAACAAAGAAAATGGCGGCAGGCTACGATTTCCGGTCGAGGTTGGTTCTTTACACTCCTGCACAGGTTGTTGAGGACATTGGTCCCTGTGAGTTGCATCTTTGTACACATGTCCGCCCCAACTTCCACATCGAGGAAAGTTTGCTGGAATCGATGGATACTCTGCAAAATCTCCAAACTTCAGCAACATGGCTTGACCCTGGGCTAGATGAGAGTCAACATGGCAGTGGAAGAACCAAAGACCTGTATGGAAATGAAATATATAACTTAATAAAACTACATCAATGTCTATTTGGTATTAGGTTATCATTTTTCTGTACCTTTTTCAGTGCATTACGGTATTTATGATATGTAAATGAGCACTAAATTCTGAGAGAAGTATTTAACGTAAACAGTCTATAGGCCTGCATTGATTACAGTATAAACCAAAGGACAAAACTTGAATATTGTCGTAGGTATACAACCCTGACAAGAATATTATGGGTCTTTTGTATTAATTATATAATATTTAATAATGGGTTTGGGTTATATACAAAGGAAAACTCCGTTTTCTTTTTTAATTTTAATATTTAACAATTACCTGGATTGTCGGTTCTGAATCGTATGATGGCATATCCTCCGTCAGGTACGTTTACTGTGTCACGGTAGCTAGGACTTATAAGTTTATATCTTAGATTGCCCTCCTCGTGAAGTTTCTTTACTTCTTCAACCGAAATAGAACTTCCGAGCTAGAATTGTAAATATCAAAGAAGACAGCTGCTGCTATCAGTTTTTCGTCAATTTATTTGCTCCAAACATGGTTATACACATCTATTTAAAGAAATAAATTAAAACGGTAATTATTAGGAAATATATAAACACGCACGAAAAATCAAATGTCAAATATTCACAGAAATTAGTCGAGTAAGCCTTTTACTGCTAATTTCATTTTACATTGAAGAGAACTAGGGAATACACATGCACTTACCTTTCCAATGCCTAGCACACGAAAATATGCACCATGCATATGGAGTGGATGCCCACTTTTGAACGGTCTACCCTCGTTGATCAGGATCATTTCCACAACCTGAAACATTTTGGAAACAATTATCCATTTAGGTACGCAAGTTATCTTCAGAATCCCCCCCCCCCCCCAAATAAATAAATAAATAAATAAATAAATAAATAAATAAATAAAGCAAAATTGAAAGTAAAAAAAGAGTTTAAATAGTTATTAAAAGACATTAAATCATGAGTTATTTTTAAATAAACCAATGACGTAAAGAAACGACATTTAAAATTCTCATCCCGTTGCTTTGAGCACAAAAGCATTTACATAGTATTGTTAAAAGTGGATAAAGAAAGGGTGGCTCAAGGTTAAAATTATGTTTTTACCTGATTAAGCCTGAATTCCACCATATGTGTACACTTGCAGAGATCGTCACCGCAGTTGGTGGTGTTAACTGTGGAGTGATTACAAAACCAGGCGGTATCAATGTCATCTGGTTGTGTCATGAGGGGCACAGGAGGGAACGCAAACGTTATCTTTAGTGTCTTTAAGGAAAAAAATGAACGGTATTTATGAAATAACTACCAGGGTTCCAGGAAAGTTATAACTTTGACAAACTTTGAGAGGGTGGAGTTCATGGAATGATATATTTTGAGCCTTAAACTTCTGATATGTGATCTTTAGACATCCACAGCGAGGATCGAAAGTCCGTGTATTTGTCCCTTACAGTAGGTCAATTTAAATGCTTTTATAACATTGGGAATTAACATGATATTCATAATTATATAATTCAGTGTAATATCCACAATTGGTATTGACAAATCAAACAAACAGCAGACAATGGCATGTGACACCTGCTCTTAAAGGCCCCGTCATACTAAAGGCGGAATGAGCAAGAATGCTCGGAAAGACAATTCTTTGTACGTTCCTGGATATTCGAAGAGCATTCTAAAATTTCTGAGTGCATTCCAAATATTTTACCCATTCCTGTGGCCGGCCCGAATGTTTTGCTCATGCTCAAAACTTCGAAGTGGACAAATATCGAATGGCATTCTAAGTGTATTCTAACTGCACTATGAGTGCATTCTAAATATTCTTGGGGCATTCCGACAGCATTTGAAACATTCTGGTCGCGTTCGAGGGAGAACCGAAATGCCAATACACTTCAAATCCTGCTAGAATGAGCCGGAATGCAACTCGAATGCATCTCGATTGCCGCCGAAATCCTATTTCAGCCAGCAATCGAACTACACTCATACGGCATTCGAAGTGTATTATAAATATTCTGACTGCATTATGACAGCATTATCGATATTCCTAGTTTTCCAACTACATTCGAGCTGCATTTGAGAGCTAATACAGCCGAAATGTGCACGAATCATTACAGGCGGATTCAAGCGAATTCTAATTCCACCGGCATTCTTACAAGAATTTAGGTCAATTTGAAATTTCTTCCCGAATGTAGTACGAATTTAGACAACTCTTCATTCCGGCTCATTCAGCTTGATTCCTGCTGATTGCGAATAAATGTGACGGGGCCTGATAAAGATGATAAAGCTAAAATTTTGAAATACTGGGTGATAATTATTTTGCGTATATACCTTTTCTTCGCTTATATCAACAGAAAGGATACATTGTCTAAAGCTGGTGTGTAATGTGCCTTGGCTGGAGTGAGCTCCTTCACGGGGTAGTAGACAAAATGGTTAAACTTTGTGTTGTCATTGTTCAGAAAGTCCATGCCTAAAATTACAAGAAGAAGTAAAGTCGATTTGACATGTACCTAATTATTCTACCATAAACTGCTAAATTATTTTACCGTCAAAACTGGTTCTTACGTTCTTAGTTTCAGATTCTCCAGACGATACAAATGGGCGCTGTTCCATGAAAAAAGTCTTAAAGTCAATTTATGATTTAGCCGACTAAGGTACGGTACGCCACATTATGTTCAACAGAAAAACCTTATATAGCATATTCTGCGTATGACGTATTGTTGTGTCAAATTGTCACGTTTTCTCCTAAATATCGTAATTTATCCTGATATTCTAATATGTTTTAACTAACCTTTGGCAGCCTAGCAGTTCGCAAAGCGTTCCAAGACCAATTTCACAAAGTCGACTTTGTATAGCCGGCTATTTAGATTTTTGTAGAGAAGCATATAAGCATTTCATGAAACAGAGCCCTGGCTAGCGATATTTCCCAAAGTCAAGACAAAAAGCAACGGAACAGATAGCACAGACACAATCAAAACACATTCGTGTCTCAAAATAAGTGACAGCAAAACTAGACTCGATCATACAGTAACTTGACTTACCAAGATAGTAATAGACATCTACCTTCTCATCGGTGAAATTATCGTTCTCAAAATTTTCCAACTCGTCAACGAGAATATCAAAGTCCGGTCCGTTAATTGCAATTGGGTTATCAGGCTCACTTGTGGTTGGATTCAAATACTGAAATGACAGATTTATATCAAATGTTCGATTTACCAGTAAATTGCTCATGTATTACTATGTTTGTTTTTCTTCGTTTAACTATTTTATTGTTTTCAACAATTTAACACCCCCCTGGCGACTTTTATATTGAAAAAAAGTCACATTTCATTGATAGATACGAAATAAGCCTCAAAACCTGAATTATGTAGTTAAAGAAACGAACCTCCAAATTAGTTTTTATATTTGTATTATGCAAATAATGCAAATAACTTGTAAGGTCCTGTAATCAAACTGGAAGAATTGCTCCGAAATTCTAGTTACATCTTGTGCAACAACAATGCCAGTGTATTATATTTGTAACACCTGTAGCACTATCAGACATCTGTAAAGAAGAGCTACCTTGATTGATCTATATTAAGGATGAATTGAAAACGGTGTATATTGATACACAAGTGAAAATAACCTTTCCGAGTCTGTTTGCCTTCCTGTCTTCCGTGGGGTATTCGTCAGCCGCGCCATCGTATCTTATCACTCCTAGGGCCACATGCCCTAAGAAACCACAATCTACCAAGCCTACCGCTTTCAACCAGTAATTTCCAACTGACTGATTGGCATGCAAGACGACGTCAAATCTTTCACCTGGAAGTAATTTGAAAACGAATAATAATTAATAATATACGTTTAACGTTCAATGTAGCCTCCTTTAGTTCAAGTGGTAGAATGAAGCGCATGCCATACTATGCATGTACTGCTGGAGGGTAAATTAACAATATCGACAAAGATATGTCCTGAACTGCCCATGTTAACATTTTATTGATTTTATTATTTAAACTCGGACGAACACAGCGCTTCGAATTATAGGTTAATTGTATTTGTATTGAATAATTTAATAATAATATTGTAATATAATACTTGTACATTGGTGTAGTACCACTTCACAGGAGAAATGCCCAGACAAATCTACTTCATAGGATAAAAAGCGACTTCATCACCAAGTAAGATATTGCCTGCTACCTCATAGGATAATGGCGATGAAGTGTTTTTGAAAAAAACATACTTTTATACTGTAAAAAATTATCCAACATTGATAAACAGTACGTTTCAATTATATTTACGAATATTTCTGTATAAACATTAGTACTTTGGGGTGTATGTCTTGAGCAATATTAAAATACTCGGACATATGCAGGCGGACCCAGGATTTCTGAAAGGGGGGACCATAGGCGTTCAAAGTAGGGGGGGGCATACACGGCAGAGTATCGGTAGGCTGTTGGATTACAAGATGAATAAATAATTAAATATTAGGGTATAATAAAATCACTGAAGTGACATACTGGTACATGCCAATCGCCTTTATCAAGTCGCGTCGCACTTTAAAAAGACTAATTTCCATGATTATAATTATAACTATTTTATCTAAAAATTCAAGAAGAAATTATATTTATAACGATTATATGTTTGGATACAAATGTCCCATAAAGTGGTTTATATCGCGAAGTCGCATTCATGAGGGTCCTTTTTTTTTAACGAATGAAGTCGCCTATCATCATGAAGTAGTAATGCTTATCCTATGAAGTGGTGAAATGCTTTGCGTGATTATAGATACTGTTAGAGTTGATATTTCTTATAAATCACCATTACTTCCCTTGTTAACATTTTGTTAATTGCAAAAAGTCACGTCGCTTTACAAAAAGTTAATAACAATGCATAAATACCTGGTGTTATTCCAAATACATCGATCTCCAAGGGCTTCACAGCAACACCATCGGCAGCAATGACAGTCAAGTTGTGGGCGTCAACCGACACTTTAAAATTGCATGACATGTGACCAGCGTTGATGAAGCGAAAGCGGTATCGATTACCCTGGGTCACGTGAAAGACTTCTAGAGGGGGTCTTGCCGTGATGTTAGGATTGGAACTCAGTTTCACTTCGTAGTTATCAGACTTCCCGTTTAACATTAACGAAAGTGGAAGAAAGACATCAAACCTGTATGAAAGAGAAGATTTCACTTTACTATTTGAGAATCACTCAGGTTCATTATCAAAAATAAATGATCACTTATTACAAAATCATAATTTTCATCATCAACAATTAAATTTGATTGTTTGCAGACAGAAAAAAAACATAAAGCTGACATCTCTGTTCACTGGTATCAATTCAAAAAAGCACTAGGAAGACCCCTGGTGGAGGGATATTACCACAACACACTGAGAAGGTGGAGGGATATCTATAACAACACTCGGAATTATCCCTAATGGACAGATATCAACAACAACAACAACACTGGGAAGACCCCTGGTGGACAGATTTCAGCACAACACTTGAAAAACCCCTGGTGGAGGGATATCCACACAACACTGGGGAGACCCCTGCTGGGCGGATATCAACACAACACTGGGAAGTCCCCTGGTGGAGGGATATCATACAACACTGGGAAGACCCCTGGTTGACAGATTTTAACACAACACTTGAAAAACCCCTGGTGGGGGATATCAACACAGCACTGGGAAGACCCCTGCTGGGCGGATATCAACACAACACTGGGAAGACCCCTGGTGGAGGGATATCTATAACTTACATTACTGGGAAGATCCCTTGTTTAGGGATATCAACAACGACACTCACTTGTGATGCATCAAATGGACAAAACGTGCATTTGATGGCTCTGGAAACCAGTCTGCCAGCTGAACCACGTGACTAGGAAGATCCTCGTCGTACAGGGTCCTATGTGGTTCATCTTCCGGTGGTTTGCGAACTATTAACGCACCAAACAGGCCGTCCGCGATCTGCGAGCCAATGTGGGAATGATAGAAATGGGTCCCAGCTGGGCTGGCTTTAAACGTGTACCTGTATTAGAGTAGACTTCTGCTTAAGTACTACGGCTGTCAATCTTTCTCTTTCTCCCCCTCCCCTCCCCCCCAAAAAAAATTAAAATAAATGAATAAATAAATGAATAAAAAAGATAAAGAAAAAGAAAAAAGTTTTCTTACATTTTGATGAAATAAAGACATTTTGGTGGGAAAAGTGCAATAAACGGAGTAAACGGCGTTTTACCCTACTGTCCAATGTTAATGATTTCGTTCTGCCATTTAAATAAAATCCATGTTTCTTTACTTTAAGTTTGATTTTTGTAATAATATATCAAGTGATTTTTTAAAGATGGAAGCCATCTATGAAGGTCCACGTGGTCCGATGGCAACCACAGATTCCAGAATAATTGCGATAACCGACGTTCATATGATAATTTTTTTTTATGAGTTGTTTACAATGTATTTGTTGTGAAATATGAATGTCATACAAAGAGTTGTTATGTCTTTAAAGATGGCATGTTTAAAATATTTGCACTTCATTTGTTGTAAAAGATCGAATAAATATCTGTAGGGGCCAGAAATAGTTTGAAAAAAAAAATCATATTTAGATATCGGAGTTTCAATGAATCACGTCGAAAGAGCAAAAACATTCTTTCACTAGTATCAACAGAAACAATTCCAAGATGACCTGTTAGAATTATCCTGCAAACATTCGCTTTGACGGGGTAAACATTGGCCTGCGACACAATTAAATGTCAGTGTTTGGGCATACCATGTCAAGCCAAGAATAATGTACATGTAAGTTGGTAACGTGAGGTTATACATTGTACCCATGCACAAGCCTTCACACTCTTGCTAAGTGAAATCCACATTCGTGTCCAGGCATAAGAATAATAGTCTTACTTCTAAAAAAGAAATAACTGGAATGCGTTTGTAATGCTGTTGTGCAAATGAGCAGGTCATATTAAATGACTTGTGTTTGCCTTAAATGTAGCAACTTTTTGTCAACTTTAGTATACCTTAGGCCCAATGTGGTATACTTTGTATGCTAAGCACTGACATTTCCTTTTGGCATAACTTATGATTGTAACAAGAGACCTTTTGTGCAATATTAAGTCACCAGAGAGGTTCATGCCTTAAAGCTAGATGGATGTAATAAAAGAGTGTTCTACTCTGAGTCGGATCATCAATGCATGTTTACTGACCCAAACGCTGATGGATGGGAAATAAAATATGGCAAAAAAAGGAGAAGCTTCCTTACGAAAGGGATTGAAAAGACACAAAAATTAGAAGAAGAATAATGTCTGAGATCCTTATACCAACCCATGTACATGTGCAGAAAACAAATAAAATATTGAGACACAATGATACACGTAGACATTGATTTCTTACAACATTTGGGTGACTTCCTTAAATATGAATGATAACAGCTGCTGCCACTTTTGCCATATTTTTGCGATAGATTTGAATAAAAATAATAAAAAGGACCTTAATACAATATACTTCGCAAAAAGGCTATCAACATTACATTTTAATGTGTCTAACATCCCCGTAGCGTACCTGAAAGTTGTGAACTGTGGAATGGGGCACTGTGTTATCATACTGACTCCGTCCATGTACGGTGTCCCCATCTGGTGGATACCGTGCCAATGTATCACTGTACTTTCACCGTCCTCAAGTTCATTCTTTACATTCACCACCAAGGTATCACCCTCACAAACCTGGATGACAATCACATATGTTTTGATTAATTTACAATAAACACATCATAAAGCCAATGTACTGACAGGTCCCTAAATATTGATAATTTGGATAACTGATTCTACGTCCTTTTTGTATGATGTGTTGTTAACGCATTTGTTTTCTAAATATGTGAAATACTTTGTCTTACCTCTATCATTGGCCCTGGTATCTGTCTATTGACCGCAATGACAGCTCGCATATGTCCATCAGCGGCTATACAATGGGGGCGGTGGCAGTCCGTCAAGTTGAATGGACAGTCGTAGCAAGCCTAGAATGTATCGTAACATTCGGTTTGTACATTTTGGAAGAATTTTTATAAGCAACGAATAATAATAGTGTGTCATTTACTTAGCACAATGAGTTATACGTGGAAAACTGAACTCTCTCTATATATTCATGTTTGTCTCGTTTGTTTAAATCCTCTCTAAATACACGTGTTTGTTTCATTCGTTTTAATCCACCTATTTTTCCAAGCAGAAATCTTGTAGAGATATATGTTTTGACCTTATTGAATAATGAAAGTGTTTTCATTAAATGAATAAATGGCTGATCACAATAGACAACAGAATATGTATAATCTTTGGGACCATTCCCACATATATTTGGATCGATCTATCTCCCTGGGGAGTCTGCCTAAATTGCTGTCAATTAACCGATCTAGGCATGGGAACCCAGTCTTTGAATGCAGTCCAAAAAGAGGAGAAAAGATGTCATTAAAAAACATCAAGATTCTGTATCACAGCCATTTTCAATCGCTATGTCGTTAGGTTTGTATTTTAACGCCATGTGGCTGTTTTGGGGACTGAGATATCACTAAACCAAAAATGATACCTCTCCTCTTCAAACGCAGTTCTTGCGTATTACCAGACTGCAGAAAAGGACTTTTAGTAAAAAATGCATCTGTGACGTAAACAAAATCAATTCTTTATTCATTGGTGCATGGCGGTAGAGGTATTACTGACAGATGTAAAGGAGAAAAGTATAAATAAAATCATACTTATTTCCGTAAGTATACGAAAATTTCCGATGCCACCTGGAAAATCTACCCTGTGCTGAATAGGGTCACTTAAAAATGGCGTTAAGGGATTCATACCTGTGTATGACGTGGCTTTATGGTCGGACGTCCTTTGTATTGTATGTAAATGTTGGAATTTCGTTCGACCCTTAATTTACTCAATTCTAGTCAATTTGAACTTTCTGGTACAATCTCGTAATATTTAAATTTTATTATTCATTCTACCTTGGATAGCGTAAGATACCACTCGACGGTGAAATTGTACTCGCAGGTCTTGTGGACATTTCGCTGACAAACTCGAGCACACTCGTGGCGATCTGTAAAATAATTAAAAATTATGTAAGCCCAAGATTGTTAAACAGCTCATGGTAGAGGTAAAATGAGTTTTATGAAATGGGCGCCAGAGTGTCCTAAAAAGAGAAAAGACAAAAAGGTCAGAAGAAGGGATATAAACTTAGATCAATTTTGAAACGCATCTTTATTGTGTACATTTTTTGTTTAAAAAAACAAGCTTTCAAAACTCACTCAAAGTGTAATTTTAATGTAAATAAAAAGGGACCCCAACGCGAACATAATCATTAAAATAACTTCCATCAAATTCATAAAATTTTATGGCAAAACGGTTGAGGTAGAAATGTCATCCAGTTCAGAATGTAAACCGTTGTAAACTTTTTGAGCGGTTGACGCGTTAATACTACCGGTTCTTAACAGATTCGTGGTCCAAATAAGTCGCTATGAGAAAATCCAACGCAGACAACAACAACAATTTCAGTCATTTAATGTTCACTCGTTGCTTGCCCCGGTACAATTCTGACGATCTGGGAAATCCCACTCTTTAATCTCAAGCCAAGTCAAAGGTTGGATTCTTCAACTTCTTACTCAGATTAACAAACAAGACGGCTTTACTTTTTAGACTTTATTCTACGTGCTAAGTATTACGGAGAAATGCGTTGCGAAAAAACTTCAAACAAAGACGTTACCTGAAGTGACTGCAAATGCTCGTGAATTATTAAATGTCCCCGACAATCAGTAACATCATTTAAAACCTGAATTCACGAGAATGTGTCACACATTTTGAGCAACAGTATGTATTTAACATAACATGTAACCATATAAAGGGCTTTTGAAAAAAATGGTTGATGTACTAACTAAAACTTTGGGATGACCTACAGTTTTTGTAAAGTAGTAGTAGTTTATTTCCGTGTAGGTGTGGCAACATAAACAAGATGGCACTTCAAACACTTTTCTTATGACCCAAAAAGTAAAATCTACATTTTCTTCACGAATTCAACAAATTTCCACACATGGCAACCCTTTGGTCTATTCATGTAATTATGTAACATGTAATGGAACAGCCCTTCAGATTACATAAACGTTACGTTAAGAAATGACTTACAACTGTAATAAAAACTACTCATATCACATTAAAAACCCCATTGTTTTCTACGTGACTCAGCTTCATTTACGCCGACTTACCTGCTTGGGTCGCTGAAAATACGATGATACTAAAAAGCAAGATCATCAAACGCTGCGCCGTAAAGTTTGCACCGTCCATGATGTTCCTAAATACCCTTGTATGAACTGTGTGACAGATGACCTTAACAAATCTTAGTTGAAGTGTTGATTTATTTTAGCGCCTTTAAAAATAAATTATCCCTCTTACAAAAAATTGAATTGTGTTTAAACCACGGCTAGCGCGTAGAACAAAAGACTCGGTCGTGCTGTATTCGACATACAAGCATGTTCCGTACGAGTGCGTTCCACGGTCTTGTAAAGACTGTATCCTAATTAGGGTATTTGAAAATACATTCCACGGGGCTGATATCAAAACAACTAACAGACCAAGAAGTTATAAAGAGAGTATTGTCTCTGTTAATACACACGCAACCACAAACCATTCACGCAAATGAAAATGATTGGACGGTGACCGCAATTAGGCAGTAAAGTCCATTCTTTGACCTCACCTTATGCGCGGTGATATCAGCGTGTTCTATTCAAAGTTAGGGGGTTTGGGTGTGGAACATGCACGATTTCCCTTTGTATGTATGGGAAATAATGCACTGTTACCCCCTCGCCCCTCGTGTATATCGGGCTCGTGGACAGTGCATAATTTAGTACTTCATTAAAACTGAAACCCACCATTGTTACATTGGATAACTCTGAACAGATAACAGATATCCGAGAAATCTAAGCAAATTGTACCTTAATTACATACTCGGAGTGCCACTCCGGTGGTTCCGAGGCTTGGGACGGCCAGGCTCTCTATAGTGGACAGAATCACTTATTAGCATAATTATTCATGACTTACCTGGTGGAGGAAATAGATAAAGCACTTAGATATTTTAATTACATTTTCATAGGGTATATTAACCGGGATATTTTCCCTCATGATAATTGAAGTGAAACTACTAGGGTATATGTAGTATCCAAGGACGGTATGAACCGTCCAAAATGACTACTGAATTTCAGTGTAACAATTAACAAGTCTATGGGCTCCGACATCACTCCAGATCCGAATCAGTCCGGATCCTTCACTTTACGTGCACAGAGAAGCATAAAAGAACAACCTCACATCTTCAGTCTCAAGTCTAAAAATGTCTTTATTATGTACAACATTCAAATTTTATACACGTTTTCTACAGGGAATCTATGCGTGCAAGCAACTGCTACTTATTTGCATACTAATTGTTGTGCAATATTTACCTCCGCCAAGGAGGTTATGTTTTTACCAGTTTCCTTGTTTGTTTGTCTGTCATCAACATAACTAAAAAAAGTTATGGACCGATTTTGGTGAAATTTTCAGGAACTGTCAGAAGTGGGCCAAGGATCAGATGATTAGTTTTTGGTGGTGATCCGGATCAATAATCAATCAATAATCAATAAAAATAAAAAATTGCTGCCTTGGCGGAGGTCTGCGCTCTCGGAGTGCTTTTCTAGTAACGGGTGATATGCATCTGTCTCAGCATACCTATAGGCCTCTACAGCGAATACTAATTATGTATACAGAACAGACGCAAATTACATATTAACATGTTGACTACTATGATAATGCAATGTGAAATTAGTGCGGGATTCCACAATGTATGGACGCCGTGCCAGACTGCCACTCACTAAGCTCTTAACAGCTTCGCCTGTGACCAACCCACTGAACGGACTGTTACAAGATATGACCGAAGCAATACAGACAGCCAAGATTAACATAGAAAATTTTAAAAAATACAACAGAAGATGCCTGAATGCATGAACTTTTGTTGATACCGTCATACTGAAGGCACAGGGACGTCTTAGGTTCAACAACAGTTGGGACCCTCAGTACAAGATCATAAGTACGCGTGGCAAGGTCTACAAGATACGTCATCAACAGACAGGAAAGGTGCTAACTGTTAATTGCAACAAGCTCCACCTGGTGGATCCAAATATAGTTTGGGATGACGTCAGAAAAAGACCATTTAGGCACCGTTCACATGAAAAATCTAAATTCTAAAAATCCAAAAATCCATTGGCGGTATCTAGTGATCACGGTCTGTGCCCCGAATACCCGCGGCGTAATTAACTAGCAGAGCGAGGGAGTTACTTCCAAAGCTGTAATTAATTCTCGGCTGCGCTCGGAGGAGATTCTGACATCTTGACGCATGCGCAGTAGTTTCTCTAAACTGTGGAGTTCATCAGATGGCCCAACCCCAACTAAGACTATTCACCATCAAAGAGAAGATAAAAGATGAAAGGGACCAAGAGGATATTAAAGAGGAGTCAGACAGTGACCCCATCACTTCAAACTCATATTCTGAAGAGAGTGAAGAAGACTTAGCGTGGGAAACATCTGCTGATACTAATCTTTACAGAGAGGTGAACCACAGTTACAACACACGGTACGGAAAACTTGCTGCAGAATGGATCGAACAAGAAGCAAACCGAGACAGCAAAATCCCTAACCTTCACGACATCAAGCAGAAACGGCGAATGTTTCATCCCAGTGGGGACCAAGTATCGACACATGGACGAGGCTATGGCGTTAGCTTTGCTATACTACTCCTTATGGTAGCCGTGACGATGAGTGCGGTAGATATTGCTCCACTTAAAGATGGACTTTTGATTACCGACAGGGAACCCATAAGAATACAAACTGCTGAATGGACCTTGCTGATTGTCGTAGATAGGCCCGGATTCGATTAGCCTGTCAACAATACCTTGAACTATTTAAAGAAAAGAATCGCTGAAATGTACACTGATGGGTGGATCCAACCAACTGACCTTACGCAATTTCTCATGCGCATAAGTAAAGCAACTGTACGCATGACAACCAATGCTAATTACCACCTAAACCTGCCCTATGTTACGGATCCTCGTCTTAATTCGCATGATCACCGAACGAAGCGTGGACTCTTTAATTTTGGTGCAGTCATTGGACGTTCTCATTTTGGACTTGATGAAGATGTTGAAAAAGTTAAGTCAATCATTGAGAGCACACGAAAGAATCAACGAGTATTATAGACTATTATTACATCGTGTCTACAAACCAGTATCCGTCCTGAACCGAACCATCAGCGCTGCAAATCAGGGATATAGAAGAATTGATGACATTTCTTCATATCTGAACTTTGCAGTCACGCTTCGTTTTGATGACCTCGGCAAATTACCCAATTATACCAAAATCGCGCTGAACGGAATGTGGACCATCTACCATATTGACCGTGCCATTCACTCCTTTGAAGAATTAGTAAGCGACTACCGCATCATATTTGACAAGTACAATCGTCAAAAGGCTAGTCTCCAACTTGGAAGGTTGACAGAAGAGCTCCTGCCGCCATTCAAGTTGAGGGAAATCTTGAGCCAGGCAGCGGACGATGCCACGGAGGTGGTGGAACCGCTGCAGTGGTATTATGCGAACACGTGAGAGTAACACCCATATGGGGAGACAAGACACTAAGCTACCGGGTAAGGTTACCCTTGATTGGTCTAGATGAGGCGACCAGGTTCAGCATCAGGGCGTTCCATACAATAGCACGGGTTTTGCCGGCTGCCTGCTCTTAGAAAGTCAAGAAGAGGGAATGGGGGCGAAAACCGGTAACATGTTTAATCCGAATAGCTGCCTAGGATGGAAGCCCTTGGTGTGTAGAACCGGCGCCATCTTCAGTCGCGGAACAGAGTTATGTTCCAGGGTGGCTATCACCGGCGAACATGCCCAGGGAGGTGCATGTTAGGTTGAGCTGACCTCCGGTGAGATGATCTCCAGAGCCACGGAAGTAGCACTTGGAGAATATGTATTGGAAACCTGAGGCGAAAAAGTGGCAAAGCGCTGTCACCACGCCAAGCCAACCTACTATTCATTGACAGCAGGGACATACTTGGTCACTGTGCCGGCTCAATGCACCATGACTAGTAGAAACTTCACTCTTCCAGGGATCACAGAGCGTGTTGGACATACGTTGATTAAAACGCAACTGGTGAACGACATCCAACCCCTCAATGTCCGACGACTGATACCACCTTCAGCAGTAGCAAAGCGTCTAATGAGTATAAATTTTCAAAATTAAGACCCGATTGCGCACATCCGCCTCGCTCCGTTAAAGGAACCTGAGGATGATTTCTGGACTGCTCTCACCAGTGGCTCCGCTAAGTCTTATGGGATAGGAACGGTTGTTGGAATTATAGTTTTCGTTGTCGCTATATATAGGGGGTTGACATAAGTATTGCAACACCTGTGTAAATATTGCTCTATGTGACATGGGGAGAATCAGCGTGTTTTTCGGTTTATTGCTCACTTTACCAGTGATGAGTTCTCATCCATGTGTGCTATAAACGGTGCCTCCGAAGGTAAAAGGCCCTTCTAGCTGTCACGTTGCCGCCATGTTGAAGGTACGGGAGGTCACAAAAGAAGAAAGAAATCAAATTGTTTCTCAGAGGGAGGAGGGAATCAATTTAACCCAGATAGCTGCCAGATATGGTGTATCTCGCCAGACTGTGTATAGGGTTTGCAGAAGAATGGAGGACACTGTTGATGCCCATAAATTACACCGAAGTGGCCGCCCAAGGAAGGTTTATGCCAGATACGTCAGGCGCCTTTTTATGCTGTCAAGGATTAGGAGGTATGAGCCGTGCAGGAAATTAACGTTGCAGTGGTCGGGCAGTTTGCAGGTTGGGGTTAGCAAAAGAACTGTACAAAGAAGGTTCCATGCTTCAGGTATACACAGCCGGGTTTCGAAGAGGAAGCCACTCATTACCTTGGTAAACAGAGCTGCAAGAACCATTACCTGGACAGTGGGTCAGAATTGGTGCCATTTGGTTTTTTCTGACAAGTCCATATTCACAGTTAACAGCGTGGGTGGACAAGTGAGGGTATGATGAACATCATCCACTTGTCATCTGCCAGAGAATATGCATTTCCTCACTAGACAGTCCACTTCAATAATGGTAAGGGGGTGCATTGATTTCTACGGTATTGGTGAGCTGGTGTTGATAAATGGAAACGTGAACACAAGCGAGACATTGAAATTCTCGACAAGCACCTTTTAGCATAGGTATAAACATCTTTGGGTACAGAGCCATCCGCTTATATTTCAATATGATAACGCTACACCACACAGGGCCAGGGCAGTACAAGAGTGGCTGTACCAGCATCGTATCAACAAGTGGACTGGCCTGTCCAATCACCAGACACAAACCCCATTGAAAACCTGTGGCAAGATATTGGAAATCAAGTGGCAAATGATCGCCCCAG
Source organism: Lingula anatina (assembly GCF_051362555.1). Taxonomy (NCBI): domain Eukaryota; kingdom Metazoa; phylum Brachiopoda; class Lingulata; order Lingulida; family Lingulidae; genus Lingula; species Lingula anatina. Next base: position 68,384,739 of record NC_141767.1, on the reverse strand, counting down.
AAACGCTCTAATCCAAAATGTCTTCCGAACCTGGGTCAACATAGCCCCCAGAAGATTAATGAACCTTTATCAGTCTATGCCTAAAATGAAGATACTCACTTGACACAATCAGTTTTCACAATTCAGTTTTCAAAAACTAACAAATCCAGCTATTTCCCTTGTCAACCCCCCCCCCCCCCCTGTAAATACTGTTAACACGCTTTGTACAAAATCTACAACAATCTCCACGGGGCCTTCACATTGCTTACGCATGTGCACTATTGAAGTTGAGGCCATGCCTCTCCGTTTGTACTGATATCCCGCAAACACACGATCTCTCTTTTCTAGTGATACGGGCACACCGACCCAGTCTCCATAGCCAGGTTGTGTGGCGAAGAGCGGAGACGTCTGAAAGTTAGCCTCTTAGAGTGCATTCCCAGAGATTTAGATCATCTATCCGGATCGACCTAACTCCCTGGGGGTTCACGCTAAATTGCAGTCAGCCGAGCGCGCACGACAGTTAATTACCCCCTTACAGCTTTTAGTAGGCGGGACAGACGCTTAAGCCGGCTAAGCTGACAGTAATCTAGTGAGATTGATCGATCGAAAATCTGTGGGAATGGTGTCTTATACTCCGGAATATTGGTGGTTTGCTTTCAAACACCATGAGCTAACAAATGAGGATTTATTGTCTGTCGATAAGCAATAAACTTGGAAACTTGGGTCCAGTTTTTAATGAAATTGTTTCTTTTAATTTCATTTCCCACTCTACCATTGCAGATTCCAATACACTAGTTATATATAGCTTTTATCTTACTAGTTACACAGAGGTTATTTACAAAATATAAACTCCCTCCTATGAGAAATGCGCCCTTTGGGCTGCTCTAACACGGAATCTTAACATTGGCAAGATCGTCGGTAAAAATGCCACTTCAAACACTTTTCTTATGACCCAATAAAGGAAAATCTATATTTTTGTTCACGAATGCAACAATCTTATTTTTGCATTATTTTAAAGTGACGTCGTACTATTAGTTTTAAGTTGTTTTATTATGCGAATGCAACAATCTTATTTTTGCATTATTTTAAAGTGACGTCGTACTATTAGTTGTAAGTTGTTTTATTATGCTCTTTTAAAAATCTTGTATATAATCTTGTACCCAATAAAGTCATTCAAATCAAATCAAATCAAATTTCCACACATGGCAACCCTTTTGTCTATATATGTGACATGTTATGGAACAGCCCTTCATATTACATAAACGTTATGTTAAGAAATGACTTACAACTGTAATTAAAACTACTCATATCACATTAAAAACACCATTGTTTTCTACGTGACTCAACGTCATTTACGTCGACTTACCTGCTTGGGTCGCTGAAAATACGATGATGCTAAAAAACAAGAAGAGCAAACGCTGCGCCGTAAAGTTTGCACCGTCCATGATGTTCCTAAATACCCTTGTATGAACTGTGTGACAGATGACCTGAACAAATCTTAGTTGAAGTGTTGATTTTTTGGGCGCCTTTAAAAATACCAGTATATAATCCCTCTTACAAAAGATTGAGTTGTGTATACATACCCAGCAGGCAAACGACATTGATTCTACGTTGATTCAACGTTGATCCACCAAAATTAACGTTGATTCAAAGGTGAATCAATGTCGTTTGTCTGCTGGGTAGGCATTCTTTTATTAGGCCAGGCAAGTTTTCACCTGCACGTTCAACGACAAAATACGAAAGCGATGTCTTAAGGACAGCTACTACATGTAGTCTCACGCGTCGACCCAAATGAGCTGTGTCGTTCCCCAACGTTTATAAAAATACAAGCAAGCGATAAACCTGGTCAAAATGTCTCTTTCTGGCAATGATGACACCGTTATCCTCAAACAAGGTTATGCAGAAAAAAACAAACAAACAAACATACAAACAGTATGATGGATCCCAGCAGGCATAGTTGCGTTGGATCAACGTTGAAAACAGGTTGATACGTTGAATTGCCGTTGATCTACCTAAATTCAACGTCAAATCAATGTTGATCCAGCCACGTCGAAACACTGTGACGTTGACTCAACGTTGTATTTTGGTTAATGACACAACCTTGCAGTTATGGATTGTAATTTAAAATATTAATTATTGAAAACGTGATACTTTGTTTATCAATACTGTAACTAAATTTATCAAAATAATAACAAAATGGTTTTAAAGTAAAATTGACAGTTGTTTTGTGTGTAGTGAACTAGTGAATTTTCTTAACTTGTTATTCAGAAATACATTCCAATAAACTGAATTGCTTGCAAGGTCAGCTAACACTAGGATGAATAAGTTGCTGTAAATGTGATGGAGTTAACAGTTCTTGGTAACCTGTTTAGATAGACAGGTTGAGGTGACTGTGACTTTGTTATATATATATATTTATATATATATAAATCTTGGAAATTCCAACTTAAAGGCCATACATTTATACCCTACATATATTTAGCCATCAAACATGTCCTACTGCTAAACACATCCAGGCTAATGTCCCGCTGGGTGGGGTTGATATAACATTGTTTTCTGACGTTGATACAACGTTGTTATCTGAGGTTGACACAACTTTCAAATCCAACGTTTATTCAATGTCTACTCAACGTTATGGTTCAACGTTGTTTCAACATTAAAACAACATAATTTGCCCGCTGGGATGCCTCCTAAACTAGAGCCGATCGAGTTGATGGATTTATTTCCAAAGTGGGCTCGTTTCTCGGCGTATTAAAATATGCATGTTGTAATAACCAGTCGGAGGTTATACACACCTTCTTAGAGTTACTTTTTCACCAATAAGTCAACTGAGACAGTCAGGAATAGTTTTCTGCTACATGATTTATTCAACCGACTGAAGACTCAGGTTTCTTCTACCATCTCTCTCTGTGGTATCTGTCCCTCTCTCTCAGTCTCTCTAATTTACATTTTAGATTAACTTCTATTATTGACATGCGACATGCCATGCCTTAAGACCTTAAAATTTAATTGTGGATACAATTTGCATTAACGAATGTGTAAATCACATATATGGAAATTAGCTCTCAATACTATTAATAGTTCACCGCATGCAAACTGTCATGCTTAGATCCATTTGTGCGGTGGCCCACAAGTGCACTCCAAATTCCAAACGACACTCCCAATTCTAAACCTCACACCGAATACTTAAACTTCACTCTCAATTCTTAAACCTCACTCCGAATTCGTAAACCTCACTCCGAATTCGTAAACCCCACTCCGAATTCGCAAACCTCACTCCGAATTGAAAAAGCTCACTCCGAATTCGCAAACCTCACTCCGAATTCGTAAACCTCACTCCGAATTGAAAAAGCTCACTCCGAATTCGCAAACCTCACTCCGAATCGGTAAACCTCACTCCGAATTCAAAAAGCTCACTCCCAAATCCACTATGCCCATTCTCATCAAAGTTCTCTTCGAGAAATCTTATGAAACAGTAATTCGTCTGGGACAAATAATTTTTTTTAGCTGGGCGCTTCCAGTGAAAGGTTCGAGAGTTTTAGCAAACAGTGCGAATTGTGTTACATTTTGGTTTGCGTGATACATACCTTACGAAAATAAACCAACAGTTTACCTCACAAGGTCAATTGACTTCTCCAACTATTTTCAGTATTTTTCACAATTACACACACACACATACACACACTCTCTCTCGCCAGGGACACAAATTGGGGGCAAGAAGCAATTTACAGGTTTACCATTATAAATAAAAGGACAAATTAAGTGACACTGCTCCCAATTTTCTCAACATAGGATTGATACTACTAATAATCCATACATGTCAGGGGTGGATCCAGGATTATTTGAAGGGGGATCTGTTTTTTTTTTTTTTTTTTTTTTTTTTTTTGAATGACAGGCTGCACATGCAGAGCTACCCCCCCCCCCCCCCTTATAGGGCGAACAGTGCTATTTGGTACGTTTTAGAACTATTATTCAAAATTCTAATTTTAACATTGGTGTGATTTTTTTTTTACAGAATTCAAAAGGGGGGTCAAGACCCCCCTCACACGCCTCCCCCCCCCCCCCCCCCATCCACCACTGCATATTATTCATTCGAAATCGATTAATAAAGTGTAATTAATCTGATTAATTTCAATTATTAGATTATCTATGATCTTAGATGAATATTTCAGCTGCAAAAGAGTGAGGGGCTACTAATTACTATTATCAAGTATACTCGGTTATATAACAGGTACATGTGTAGGCCTACAGTATATGATAATACGGATTGTTTTGCCCATTTATAAATAATATAAGCCAATGTCGACACCCTGAAACATGTTATCTGTATTAAACATTCATTTCAAAATAATCATGTGAAAATGCTTGAAGTTGTAAATAATAAATAACGCACGATTATTTACATACATGTAGTGCATAAATCTGTTCCTTCCAACGCTGTTTCAACTCGTAATTCTGTTCTCATATTCATAATACATGTATAATTCCTTAAAACGACACACACAAGAAAACACGTAAACATAATATATTTTAATTGTGACTTGCTGTTAAGTACATGTATGTTTATCCCTATTTTCTTCATTTCTTCTATTTCCTTGAGCTTAAAAGGGTCATACGTCTACGTCATCATTTTGTGAATGGGAATACAGCGCACCAAGTAGTATGAAAAATAACTAGTTTTCACACGAAGCCCTCTATTGGCAAAATCCCCTAGCCCATCTACGGCAGTGAACGGGGTTAAAATATGAATTCGGAGTGAGGTTTACGAATTCGGAGTGAGCTTTTTCAATTCGGAGTGAGGTTTACGAATTCGGAGTGAGGTTTACGAATTCGGAGTGGGGTTTACGAATTCGGAGTGAGGTTTACGAATTCGGAGTGGGGTTTAAGAATTGAGAGTGAAGTTTAAGTATTCGGTGTGAGGTTTAGAATTGGGAGTGTCGTTTGGAATTTGGAATGCACTTGTGGGCCACCGTACATTTGGATATATTTATAATTGAACGAATATGTAAATGACATGTATTCAAATTTATGTTATCAGTACCAATTAACGGTTCACTACAATGTGCTGCATCCAACATAACATGCTTCAATCACATTCTCTTGATTATCAACATTAAACTACATTATTCTAATATTTAGGTATTTTATACCAAATAACTACATGTAATTCTATTATTTACTTAAATATGCTTTACAGTGCTTATCAGATCTTTACACTGTCGCGAGATTCACCTGGTGGAAGCGTTTCGTAATCAAGATATAAAAGAAAGATTTGCCTGTCAACCGTCTGCAACTATAAGTCAATCAGCCCGTACTTTTCTGATTCTACTGAACGCCAGAGGAGACGTGTCGATCTGCATAACTGGTTGAATTCAGCGAGTACCCGCGAAATTGGATCAATCCAAGTAGAACGATGGTTTCATTGGGGACGAGCCCTTAGATTAAGGTCAAGGCTACATATAACTAAGGACAGGTGGGGTTGGGTGGTGATGTTACCGACCACGTGTAACATGATACTAAAGTAATGCATCACCCAACACACGCTAGTTATATACGGTGCTTTTATAAATAGCAAAAGTTTTGACAGATTTACGTAGCTAGCAACAATGATTGCAGGCAAAATTGTGCAGCCAGGAGGCCTCAGGCAAATCTAAACAGTTAAAACGTACACGGTACACGATTGAGAATTTCCTAAAAAAAAATTTTTTGTCTACACATCCTGCAAAACAACCATATCTCCTTCCCCACCCCAAAAAAGGCACCTTACGCTCCTTCCAAAATATACAGGAAGACTGTGTTCAAAATTGTAATTTAGAGCTAATTGAATTATAAATGAAATAAAACGGCAAATCTTAGAGCACGAACAGGTTAAAGGAATACTTTGCGAGTAGGAGAAATTTGCGCTTTTCCCCCAGGAGGGAAATTCGTTTTGGCAGGTTATTCTTGCATTAAGGACCTTTATGTTGGTATTTTCGTTTCTTTGATTTCCACTTTTATCTGGAAGAAATGGCCACCAACCTTTAACTCCACATCATTGCCACCCAACCATCAATACACAAAAACCAATTTCATTAGGGAAAGACATTCAATCATTGTCAAAATGTCATCCCCATCTTGCTAAGAGCATCTGCAGATAAGCAAGTTTAACATGCATTAGGATGAAGATGACACTGAGCTGCTGGTTGCTTTTTATAACAAGATCATCAGAAATTCTGTTAACTTCTCTATTTTATTAAAATAATACACTCCTAATCTAAACGGGCCACTCAGTATAAAAAAGAAATTATTTACAGTTTTTATACCTGGCTAATCATTTACCATATTTGCAAAGAACAGACTTCTGAACATTGATGAATTTTATGATGCGTTTCAGACACTTTGCTTGATATTATCACTTGATGAGAATATATTCCGAATTATCCTAACAGTTAAGCATACGTCCATATGAATTTCCCTGCAAAACAACTGCTGACATATCGGGCAATAGCAGGAGAGAATGTTTATTTCAAACAGGTGCTGTCTCACTGTTCCTGCACATTCTTCTGAAAGGACCTTCCTTTTCACATCTTGCTATCAGCCAGCAGTTTGTCAGTGTTTTTTTTTCCCAGTTCACTATGCCATTGGTCATTCTACTGTCTGCACAGACTGTATCAATGTGATGTTGTCTCCTTTTAACAATATTCTTCCTGTAAGAAAAACATGAAAATTTATACAATTGAAATATTTCTAAATAGAAAATGCATCACCAAGGCAGAAGTATAGATGAACAATATTATAAATATATACTGGATTGCCAAAATTATGTTTAACATGAAATGCAGTGAAATAACATCTGAAAACCTGATGAGTTCATAAGAAAATTGCGTAGCAAATTAATCTCTTACCTAAAGGTTTTCTGTTTTTTGTCTTCATGTGAACCTCTTCCCCTTCATCCAGAACTAGATTCATGTATTCATCAAATCCCTAGAACACAAAACAACATGTTTATCACACCAAAATATAATTGTACAATTTCAAGAATGTAATGAAATCATATTTATGTTTTTTTTTCTCTTTGATACAGGAGCAAGAGAGAGATAGCAATCAAATTGATAATATTACTATCCATAGACATTGTAGTGGATGTGAAATTATATCTAAGCACGATACACTGTTCATACTCTTTTCAGTGAAATATAAGATATTAAAAAGCATGTAACATTTCATTTTATTTCCTAGTTAATACCCCGTGAAACAATTAAGTAGTTTTGCAGCATCCCACCCAACCTTAAAAGACATTGGTTTTCAGTGTTTTGAACTAGTAGATGAATAGTCTTCAGTTCCTAAGTGAGGGGGGGGGGGGTACAGTATAAGTTCCCATTAAGTATGCCATCTTACCACAATGCAGCCTTCTATCCTCAAGTTAACCTGATCATAAAGCCAGACCTGGATGCGTGATCTCTGTAAAACAAAGTTCAAAATTATGCTGTACTATAAAGACTGCCAGAGTAGTAGTTAAACGCCGTCTGTAAACAATGCAATACAAATACAATGCAACAATCACCATTATGTCAAGAATTTAAATTAAATCAAAAAGGTTACTTACGTTTTGCAGGTACCTAAAAATTAAATTCTGCAAATATGTTAAGGGCATAAGATTTCAAACGTTTGATAAAACTGACCGGATTAATGTTCTCATGGATTAGAACGATGGTTAACATGCCAAAGATATCTGATTGCGGAAATAACAAAATCGTACTCAAAACATATCTACCACCTAGTATTACCAACAACGGTGCAATATACTGAAGCATAAACTATTAACAAATTGAAGAGAAACAACAACAGAAAAGACCCTAATCATGCAATACCGTCAGGTGACTGAAGGTTTGTCAAAGTTTTAAGCTCGCCGGTAAAGTTTATCATTGATAATACTCCCTCCACAGCCAGTAAGGATACAATTGGCTGCACCATAACCTTCTGCACTTTCCCTCCTTTGTACGCCATTATTCTAACCTGCTTATGAGAAACAGGAAGCAAAAAATTTAAGAGCAAATCTTCGCGAAGACAAAGCTCCTTTCACACTGTAAATAAAAATGGCGGTAGACAACGAATGCTCCACGTGCGAGAAGTACGCATGCGTAGTTTGCCATTTACCGGAAACAATGTATTCCGCGAAATGACCTCTGTAATGATAGCTATAATAATATCGCTTTTCAAGAACCATAACGAGACTTATAGCGCAATTCACGTAGTATCTCGTTGCAAACAACATACCATCATGGCGGTTTGTTTGGTTGGACACCTAGTAAGACACCACTAAAACTGCATGACACTAACAAGGCACATCTCAGATACCTAAACTGGTAAGTATTTTTTTCTGCCTTGCAGTGGTGTGGCAAGAAACCTGTTATTTTTTTCGTGCTGATGATGTTTTGACGCTGAAAGTTTTGTGGTGCTGCAACTGAGTGATGATTGAGACAGTGTACTAGTACTGTACTAGTACTGTTAGACTGGGTTCCCATACCTAGATCGATCTAACAGAATCGACCCATCTACGATGGGGTTTGTCGCTAAATTTGTCTCAGCTTAAGCTGCTTAGATGTCTGGCACGTTTACTGAAGCTGCTTAACGATAATTAATTACCCTCTGGCAGCTTCAGTAGGCGTGACAGACATCTAATTAAGCCACTTAACGGCCATTCCACGAAAAGGGGTACAATTCTAATACAAGAAATGCAGTGATATGAACTTTGCAAAACTGGAAAACTTTTTATATTATTTTGATGAAGAGGTATTCAGAGAGTAGTAGAAGAATTTTAACCCACACCATTACTGTATTTAAAGAAATATGCACGTGTAAACATGGTACAGTATATTTTTCGTTATGGAGGTTAGGTAACATCTAAATTAGGTTATATTTCAATCATGCCAAAGGTCACAGGCTCCATATTTGATTCAATTATTAAGATTTTGTATGTATTCAAAATATTATTGCCCATTTAAGATTTCTCTTCAATTATAGAAAATGCGGTGCAAACACATTGGTAATAAGTGGCTCGTTTTCTATAAATACAAAGCCTGAGATATTCCAATTTAAATATTTTATTAATTGTTGGGGACAGACTTGCTTTTTTATCATACTATTTGTTTATGAACAAAGTGCTATCAATCTATTATGATATGAGCATTGATCAATGAGCACACACATATCCAATGTTCAGATAAAAAATGAGTAATTTCGTAACGGAGGTTAGGTCATTCTACATAGGTCAGCGATCATATTTGTTTTGATATTTTTAGCTTAAAATAGACTTTAGAAGTTGAATTCGGAATTTATAGTATTACAGATACGACAAATTTACATAATAACATAGAAAAATTGATAAAACATATTTATTTAAACCAATAAATGGCAAATGGTTACAACGGGTTGTTTTGCTTACTTTCAGGGACTACATAAATACATTTACCACTACTGGATACATTTCACCGCTAATATGTTGATCTATGTATCTGTAGAATTCACATTCCATATTTTACCATAGTAAGAGTTTAATTTATAATCTTAGTAACAGAGGTAAGGTAAAACTCTAGTCTAAATTATGTCATACATTTAAACCGTTCAAAATCTTTCACAAGAAAAGCTTCGCGGTCATTAGATTTTTTTTCTTTCTCTGTAGTGTTTTTGTCGCTCTGTATTTGTAAGTGGCATATTGGTGTCTGTATAACAAAACACTAAACCTACATGTACGTGATCGCAGCTATATGCAATAAAAAACAACACAATACCCGAGAAAGTTAATGTATACAATCAAGTAGGCCGACAATAAAATCTATATTAATACGGGGTAATGTCTTTAACAGCAAGAGGTATGAATGCATACTACATCAGAACATAGAAGTAGAACTACTTATATGATCAGAATTAACTCACAAAACCACAGAAATAACGTTTTAAAGTATTAGCAGTCATTTTTATAACAATTAACTTATTTCGTAACGGAGGTTAGCATAACAGACATAAGGTGACACGCATTCTTTTTCAGTTTTTATCCTCGGGATAACTTTGCATAACTATTGAATGGATTTTTTAGGAAGAAGTTGGTCCTTGCTTAACAAAAATGATGTTTTAAACTTTCTAAAGCAACATTTTCTTCAAATTTGGTCCGTTACTGAGGTTAGGCTCTTAAATGCAACACCCCGACTTTTGTGAGTTAACATTCTCTATGATGGAACGCATCATTCAAAATTAACAAATAGCACTGTTTTATTAAACTTCATGTATTATGAGTTTGAAAAATGCACAGGAAGGCCATTTAAGGGCATTTTCTTTTATTCTTACATTGACTTGAAAAAGCGTTACGGAGGTTAGGGGTTACTGAGCAACATTGATTAAACTATGACAGTGACGTAACTAACCAACAAATTCGACAGAGAACACCATGTATGATAAAAAGAAACATGAATTCAAATTAGTTGAGGACTAAAAACACTAAAACACTGGAAAATATAAACTTTTTCTTGTGGCAAATCAGCTATAATACCGAAGTGACATGTCGAAATCGTGCTTTTTGCGGCATATAGACCCCCGGGGTTCCCGTCAAAGCAAGTGTTACTATATTAATTATTGTTTTTTAAGTAGAACACTTCGGGTCCTGCTAAAAAAGGCTAAAAAAAGCAAAATTGCAGATGCTTTTACTACCGAAAATAAGCTGCGACAGGTAATATTATTCAGAATTGTACCCTTTTTCGTGGAATGGCTGTTAAATTGATTGCGATTCAGCAAGAATCCCATCGGAGATAGTTCGAAACACAGTTAGTACAAGAGCCTTTAGAGGGTTTGGGAATGGTCCCTTAGTAGTGTTACTCTTGCAATGGCAGCTCAAAATGATATCTGTTTGTCTGCATCATATCTCACAAAATGGTTAGACATGCATAGGAAAGTGCCAGGCTCATTTATTGTTACCCAATTCTGTCTGCATGTCTTTATACATCATGTTTTTAAGTATGCAGATTTTTAGTACTAATTAAGTAGTATATGTATCACAAGGTGGAATTTTTATTATTTTATAATTATTTTCATTGTTTCAGTATAATCTGTACATCGGCACAATGAGTTCAAGAAGGCCAGGTAGTGGCAGGCCACAAAGCAGATTTAACCCAATAACGGTTTGTGTGATAGCACATATTAGTTTGAATCTTGTTTTTTCACTAAAATGATATTTAATCATGCTGAAGATGTTGTTATATTCCTGCCTTTGACTGATTAAACTCATTAATCTGACATAGGAAAATCAAAATACACGCCACAGAATGAAGACCTACAAAATATTTATTTAATGCACAAATTTCAGTACTGTCATGATAGCCAACTCATTGAAATTATATATGTAATTATACATGAAGGGTGAAGAAACCCCTCCACCAGAGAGGTATGTGGACAGTAGGGCAGCTTCTAGACCCGGAAGCAGGCCAGATAGCAGACCTCAAGAGTGAGTCCACTGTGCTATAGCAATTACCATATAATCTTTGTAATGCATTTTATAATTTAAGTAAAACATATCCCTACATTTACTATAATAGGTTTGTTAAAAATTTAAAAAAAAGCATGGTATTTTGTCTGTATTGAATGTGCTACATCATTTTGAAGGGTCCCACGTCTAGAGCTTGGTAGGCTTGAGGATGCCGACGCACATCACAGACCACCATATCAACACTATGACTACAAGCTAGATACACCAAACACTGCTTCTACTGTAAGGTAACTGTTTGGTTTTCTCATATTGAAATAATGCTAGGAAAACAAAAGAGTCATTGTTCTCTTATTTGATAGAGTTGTGATATTAATTTGTACCCATCCCATGGCAATATGTGACAATTTGGGAAATGACATGTACTTGTGGGATTTGAAAATTGGCAGGAGGGGAGATACGGTAATATGTCAAACAATTCGACCAAGATTAATTAATTAATTTCATGGAAATGTCAGTTTGGTCGAATTGATTAAAATACAGCAAATGGAAACCTTTGATATCGTCGGATTGTTAAGGGCATCTGCCAAAACGTCCATCTTTCCGGAAGTATTGCATTTTACCGGAAGTGTTACGCAAGATAAGCCGCAATTTTCGCCTAACATGTGTTTCAGGCATGTTTTATCCTCCTGAAAACTTATTTTGCTGTGTACAATATGTGCTAACATTACTTAACATTAAAAAAGACGACAATTATAATTTTTAATTATACATTTCCCTCACCTACGATCACTTTCATGATGCGCTTCACAAGTTGGACGAGTATTTCCCCGGAGACGGGTGTTGTAAACAAAGGCCGGTCACTTATATTTGAAACCGGTAGCTTAAGTGGACTTTAACTAGTTATGTGATCTACGTACGCCCTATTTGAATTTTAATATGACAACTGAAATCAACCGAATTGAAATTTTTTACCAGTCTGCAAGGCTCAACCCGCAAGGCTTGCTCAGCGTCGAGGCATAGACGTACATGTGTACGTACTTCCGAAGAAAATTCAATCACCCGTATCAAAGAATACCAACTGGTACTCAAACGGAAATCAGTGTAACTTCAAATTACTATTAAGTATTTTATTTAAAAAGCATGTCATATAAAAACATATTGAGTAAAGGCAAAATACGGAGCGTACCTGTGCCGATAGACATACAGTATTTTGCTGGCATTCTTCCGATTTTCTTACTTATATACTCTCGCTGTGCACAAACCACGGTGCATATTGAAAACCCCACTGATACAACCCGAACGTAAAAAAAGCATTTACTTGCCATAATTTTCACAAAACAGGTGCATTTATAATTTGACGTGAGAATTGAGCACATGCAGAAATGAGAGACTGGTTTTATCTGGTCTGTTCCAGCATAGCGCAAACCACATGTTAATGAAGACGGTCCCATTTTGGGGGAGGGGTCACAGGAATGGAGTTCGTCGTGGATTACGCTAAATATTATCAACATTTCATGCATCAGGGGAAATAGAAAGTGACTCACAGGTAACGTAAATACCCAGTGGAACTCTCTATGAAGCTCCCATGGAGTTAAGGAAGACGTCATTTTTATTGTTGACAAATCAGTTATCCATGTAGGTGAACAGCGACACGTGTTCGTCAGATTTTGACAGCGCGTGGTATTTGGCGGCAAGAAGTCTAGGCGGTCGATCCCGCTGATCTTTCGGTCGATTGTAGTAAATGTAAGATCTTGCTGTGTTGTCTTCAAGAACGTTTCCCCATCTGCATATATATTTCAATCGAACTTGAAAATAAATTGCTTATTCTTCCCAAACTTTTTATTGCTAGCAAACGCGATATATGGTCTATATGAGGGTGTTTACTACGTATTTTACCCACTGTCGATATTTGGTTTCATCCAGAATAGACCTTTTTTTTAACCCCCCCCCCCGCCCCAGTTACTGGCGTGATGAATTAGTCAGCGAGGGCAAGTCTGCTTAATAGCAAAATTTGTATGTCTATAAGCACTATTATTGTCATCGGGGACAAAGGAAAAGACAGGTACGTCATGCTTCCAGATTAGATCTTCAATTAATTGTTTCTTCCTCATTGACGAGAGCTATTGAAAGGACAACAATTGACAAAGGGCCGAGGCATGCAGCATCTATTTCACTGGCTTGAAAATTTACCGAGTCTTGTCGACGATGTGGTCGAACAATCGGAACAAGAAAAAAATTCTGTCCCATGATTTTGACGTATGGACTAATTGTTTGAGTCCAGAAAAATTAATTTTATAAAATAATTTTTGTGGTCGGATTGACTGGGCCCGTCGAAATGCTTGGCACATTACCGTATTCTTATTGTCTTATGTGACAACTCAGAAAACTGATAGATTAGGATTTTTGGTCTGAATTAGGAGGTATGGGAAAAATTTCCCTAATATGAAAGATCCAAAGAAAATCAGGAAATTTGACAGGTCTGTTCATCCTCTTCATATTGTTGTCAGTGTCTCAGTATTTTTCAATAAATCAGAACTGCTACATTAGTTCATTGATTCACTCATTAAAAGTACATGTTTACCTTTAACTATTGTGCATGACCACCGTTAATTTCAGTTGGGGCACACCTGTTCCATCAGAGAGAGAAAACTTTTATTATGGGGGTGCAGGAGATTCATATCCTCAAACTATACAGACACCAAGAATGGTAAGTACATGCCTTTTTATGTATGTAATTGAAATATTAGATGTAATATGCATAGTAGGCACAAACTTTAGGGTTTTAGTTTTTGATATCATTGAATACAATTTTTAATGTAAAAATAAGTGGCAGTTTTATAAAGCATTTAAGTATTCTTAAACTAGGAGGCTGGAAAGCACAGTAAGAGACACGACGAGGTCCCAGTTGTTGATGTGAAGCAAAAGACAGTAAGTTGGAAGTCTTTATGTTGAAAATGAGACATGAAAGAAAGGTACATTTCCTATTTTAAAATTTGCCTTATACTTTGGTAAAGCATGATATTAAGATGCTTTGTGTTTGGTTCACTACATCACCTGTTGATGTCACACAATAGCAGTACTTGTGAATGAAATGAAGTGTTGCAAAGATATAGTTTTTCATTCAGGGAAAATGATTTTCTATTTATTTCTAGGTTCCTCCGTCATCTGACAGACTTTATAAAGAGTATGGAAAAGAATTGCTTGAAGCATATAACCAGTCCCACATAGTTCAAGAGAAAGTGCACAAACACATGACAAAGGTGAACATTTTTAAATTTTATGTAAGATTCAATATCTATAATGATTCTTTTTTAATTCAGAGTAGATGTAATATTACAAGAGAGTGAAACTATGAAAATCATAGTCTACATTTTTCGGCCAATTCTCAGCCAACATTGTCATCCATTAAAATCAACAGATGAAGAAACAAGCAAGGTTTGATTGTAGTAACTGTAAACATTTATATATCCCATAAAGCAGTGCAACCAGTGGCCCAGCTCTGAGTCTCCAGCTGTCACTGACCATAGGGATACATTGAATAAGATATGGACTGATGGTGACATTAGATCCAAGAAATTTTTAATCAAAAAACAAAATGCAGTAGGTCTGAAGTTAGATTCATACACTTAACTGTTATGATTAATATTTGTCAGTTTGTAAAACTTGTTGTTTTGGAGAACTTTGGATGCATTGTTCTTTATGTTGAGCTGAAATTAATAGCCTTGGTCTTCTGTGTTCATTTGTCGTTTAAGTTGCTTATAGTTAACAAAATATATTGAAAATTAATAAAATCATAGCTTTTTGATTTTTTTGATACCTGTTTGCCAAATCTTAATTTAAAAGCAAAATAGTTCTCAACAATAACAAAGGCAGCTCCCAGGGCGTGAAGGAGGGGGCTTTATTTTATCTTTCATTGAAAAGTTACAAAGTAACAGATAAAGTGTGAACTCCTTTGCGACAAAAGTGAACAATTCAACCTGGAAAATATGATAAACATGACCCAACAACTAACTTAGTTTTCATTTGTTGACAATAACAATATTAAATATTTTGCATATCATTTACCCAAAAATGTTTGTTATCATTTTATCATTCGATATGTTTTCACTTAATTAAGCTCAAAGGATATTAGTTTTATATTTTTATTATTGATTTATGGCAACAAAGATGATACTGCAACAAGACCATCATGTTTTTAGTATAAATATCTACAAAAAGTAAAGAAGAATAGAGGTCTTATGTTATTATTAATGAGAAGATTGACATTTTGATTAAATTTTTTTCTCCACAGGAAGATGTTGAAGAGGAGAAGAAAAAACAAAAATTACTTGATACAGTTATGGTAGATCAGCTGTCGAGGTAACAGGATACTTGATAATGGCGTTCCTTAACACAGCACTTGGTCTTTATTTATTGAATTATGTTCGTTTTGATGTTTTCATGCATTTTGTCTGCACTCAAGATTGTCATAATGCATATTATAGACAACGTTACGCATAAAATCACTGAATCATTTATTGTCTTATAGATAGCACAATTTGTTACAGTTTCGTTATCACAATGAACACCTTATCTCGTTTGTCCGTTGTGTACATTGGACTCTTGTACAAATCTAAAAAAAATGAAAAAAAAATGACATAAGTATGCGGTAAACAATAGACTCATAAAAACTAATATAAACAAACTACAGTATATACGTTAAATAAAAAGAAATACATTTTGCTATTACTTACATTATATGCTATCTAGGGTGACTGACCGGTATGGTTGCTACATATGTACTGAATTCTCTATATATCTCAATACCACACACACCCATAATCACGTGACTGATTAGTGTTCGTATTACAAAGAGTGACCACAAGGTCATGTGACTTGGCGCACTAACAATGCATCTGCATTAAAGGCAATGTCACAATATTCTTGGATTACAGCAGGTTATTAGTATGTAGTAAAAGTATGTAGTAAAAGTCCATTATGGTCTTGACATCCAATTGTATTACATGCCTGAATGGATGGATCATTAGTTATCACCTCTGCTAAGGACAGATTTTGATAAACTTTTCAGGATGGGTCAGAAATGGGCTTACTTATAATTGATTAGACATTGGTGGTGACCCATTTATTGATTATTAATTATGAGATAAGATCTGTCTGGGAGAAGGTCTTCGGACTCTTAATCCTTTTCTAGTTATTTCCGTACCTCTTATTGTTTCAGGGCAGTTATCAGCGACCCTGACCAGGACCAGAACATTCCAGAAACTCCACCTCACCACCTCCCGGGGATGTCTAGGGGAGCCATCAGACACCTGCACGAGTCCAAGTAAGTCTGACATCATGGAGCAATGATTAAATGATATGTACTGTATAATGAATGATAAGATGTGAATAGTAGTCTGAAAGTTATAATACTAGTGATATAAATACATAGCTACCTTAGTGCTTATCATCACAATATGTAAAATGGAAAATATGAATCAAATGTGTATGGTTGCTTTGAGACTTAATTTTCTTTTGTCTTGAAAATTAGAGTGAAGACCACAGGAACGGCAACAGAGCAACTGCTTGCCCAGAGAGTTAGATTTGGGGCTAGAGTACTTACCAGGTAGGACATGGCTTTGACAATATTAAAAGAAAGACCACATTTAGATATACATTGAGTCAGTATACAGTAAACTCTTGTTATAATCGGCTTTTTGATATGGCCACTTGATTTTATTCAGGGTCACATTTCAGTTGTTATATGAATTGACATTTAAAATGGCAGAATTTACTTTCTTTATGCAAATAAATGAAGTGTTTGTATGAGTTTTACTTGCCTACATAGGTTCATGTCAGCAACAAATATGTTTTGATAAGGCTGACATGTATTTTCTTTAATAGTATTGTAAATAAAACATTTGAATTTTTTTTACAAAATACCTTAAGTATAGAAATGAACAATTATGTGTTTAGTTGTAGTTAGCAAGATATTGTCATGAAGTATGAACTTCATGAATTGTGTAATATGAAATGCTTTTCTTTGGTTTTTATTCTTTTCAGAAATGGACATGATGCCATCCGTGAATTAGAGGGATTCTTTTTTGCTGTTGACAATTCTCTAACAGTGTATGAATTTAAACAGTTTGGCAAAAGGTTAGATCATGTTTTTCTTGTCTTCTGTATGAAACATAAGCTGATGGGATTGTAAACCCATTAAGTCATGCCCTTCCCCCTCTGCAGAGGGGACCATTGATTTCAACTCTGTCTCTGCTGTTTTCCCTCTCAATTGGAGTGCATCTAAAATAATATATACCTATTGCAGTTGAAGTTGAATACAGCTCATTTTATTGTTGATATGATTGTTTTTAGTGCCAAGGCATTACCATTTATAGCCAGAGGAACATATCGTCACATGCATGGTAGAAGAAGAGGGCAGCCCATCACGTTACCTGATATTGTAGTGGTAACTAAATCATAATGCCCTTTCTTATCTCCTTGAGATGATACAGTATAAGAAGAGTCACGTTGATGTTATGTTTCATATTTTGGATTCCATATTTCTCATAGTGTTTATTATAATCATCAACTTGGCATCAAACACCCCTGCTCTGCATGCTCATTAATGGTAATACAAAAAGTCCCCTCAATCACATGTAAGTGAAGTATTATTCTGTCCGTTCAATACTTGATAAGATATGACATCATCAGAACACTTGTTTGTTTTTACCTGGAAAGCATCTGAACATTTTGACTATCTTTACATGTATTCTTACAATAATTAAAAAGTATTGTAAATAAGCATTTTTCATCTATTTTTCAGGGAAATAATTTATCTTTTTCAGTCCAAGGCCAACATTCCTTGCCAGATTCACTTAAGATTTACCCCACAGTGACAATCAGAGTGACGATGGTGGATGATAGTGCAAAAGAGAAAATACTGTAAGTGCACCTTGGTACATTTTTTTTATATATAAACTAGTCTAAGTATGACACTGCATTCAATGTCATCATTATATCTGTGCTACTGAAGTCCTGTTTACATAGCGTACAACTATGGCCTACCCTTTTTCACATGCCCTTCCTCAGCTGGTCATCTGGTAAGCCAAGCTCGTCATGGGTAGGAAAATAATTTTTTTCTGTTTTGTCCACCATGATCATCCACTCTTCTTGGCAGGTTTCATTTTAGGAAAAGCAGTCATTGTGATTGCAACCCTGGTGAACTGAACAGCTGCCAGGATTTATACAGGCGTGAGGAGCATTGTCCTCCACTTTCAACTTTATTATGTTATCTGAAAATTTTATGCAATTTTTGGTTTAAACTTCGGAGATTAAAGTTGGATTTTATCTTTATTTTTTAGTATGCCAAATGTTTTACCATCCAAGAAGGATACTACTTGGGCTCAGCTACACATGCCAAGTAAAGAGGAATTCAGAGACATAAGGCTGCTCAGGGAGATTCAGGGTAGGTAGTTGAAGCTTTCATTTTATACATATATTCATTATCCACCATTTCTCTATATCAACATGAAAAGATGGTGTTTCATTGTATAGGTAATACCCGTTCACAATGTCTAGTAATACAAAAAGCTTTTGAATCTCTCCTTGGGATGTAATTATTACATGTTGTTTACAACTTTTTAAAATGAATCCATGCAGATCAAGTCCGCCATAAACTAAAGAAGCGTGGCATCAGAACAGTGACGGGGCTGGGGTTGTACTTCCGGTCCGTGGACAAGACGGGGGATGGGGTGCTGGACATGGAAGAGCTGAAGGAAGCACTTGCCAAGTTTAGGATAGAAATCTCTGAAGAGGTATGAACTTACAACAGTAAGTCCATGTTCGTCTAACAATATTTTAGATGCATCTTTTTCAGGTTAATATTTGAAAGAACCAGCAAATTTCTTCTGTATACCATTATTTTAAATAAGTGAACTAACATATGAAACAAGGGTTTGTCTGTTGTTTTAGTTTCCCACTATGGTTTATAATATTACTGTTTCAGAAATTTTATTCAGTGTGGGATGTACTAGATCAGAATGGAGATGGGGTTTTAGATTATGGGGAGTTCATGAGAGGTTTCATAGGAGAGATGAATGAATATAGAAAAGGCTTAGTAAGAAAGGTAAGACACTAACTAATATTGTCAAGTGCTTTATAAAAGAGAAAGTTCTGTTAGAAGAAAAATTACCCTTGTCTTAAAATACTATCATCCCAGAGCAAGGACTCAAAGTACTTACAGCTCTATGCTGGTGGTTGAAAAATATAAAATCCACGGGCTTTTTCTCCTACTTTTGTTGAAAATCTAGGTGTATACTGGTCTTAACAGAAATGACAGACACTATCATGGAGCATTATTCTAAGGGGCAAATGGTAGCCACAATTCTACAGGTCTTTAGGTTGGACTTCTCACATTATACATGTGTAACATGTGTAATTTGGCATGTATGTTTACCTTAAAGGGTGGTTTGCGGTAACATTCCTTTCCTGTCATGTAGATGACCAGCTTTGCTTTAAACAATGAAATCTAGATAACAGAATATTCTTTAAGAAAAATGAGCGTGCCAAGTAATAGAAAAATACAAATAAAAAAGGATGTTATTACACCATCTTCTCTTATTTCATTTTAGGCATTCCAGAAATTAGATGCAAATAAGAGTGGAGTAGTAACGCTGACCAATATGAAGAAGTTCTTTAATGCAAACAAGCATCCATTAGTGAAGTCTGGCAAGTATACTGTCAAATCTTCAGTGTTTGTTGAAATAATGTTCATGTATTTCTTTACTTTTATTATATTCATTAATTTTGTGATAAAGATTAAACATTTTGTTGTCATTTGCAGGGGAGGCCTCAGAAGCAGAGGTATTGCAAGATTTCCTGGAATCCTTTGAGCATTGTGTAAAGAGTGGTGAAGTGTCTTATGTAGAGTTTGAGGAATATTATGAAGGCCTCAGTATAACCATTGAGAATGATGAACATTTCTCCAATATCTTGAGAAATTCCTGGGGCATTTAAGGACATAAAACATTGTAAATCTTAAAATTTACATATATGCTTCTGAATCAGTGAATTTTATATTTCTAAAAGCTTTACCACTGCTATTACTTTAAAGAAACCATAGGGTTTATAGTGTTCAGTCTTTGTTCTGCAAGTAGGGGCAAGCATATGATCATTTTGATAGTGGGCTCATGATCTTTTGTAAGTTTACTATTCTTTGTTTATAATGAATTAATAAGTTTCTTTTACAATATATACATTTTTTTCACTTTAACCAATTATAAAATTGATTTTAAAGCCTTTATTTTACATCCAAGATATTTGACATTTTCCCTTTTACATGTAAATGTGAATAAAGGCATGTGTATTTTCATTCATAAGAGTTATTCATATGTACATCTACTGATCAAAAACAAAATCTACACTTCAATTAAGTTGTCTCACTGTACAATGAAGGGGGAGGGGGGGGGGCATCAATACAATGCCCAAATATTCAGAGTTCTGGATTAATGCAGAACACTAAACCAACAACTATGTCATCCGTTTTAGTCTTTCCTGATGGCGTTTCTTTTCAACACGTGTGTGATGTTGAACAACTTCTTTAAATATTTCATTTTGCTCCTCCTCTGAAATATTTTTTCTGTATTCCTTCATAAGGTCATACTTTTCCCATGGTTTAACAATTTGTGCTAATTTACGCATTCGCTTTTCTGGCAGCTCTGGCAGATCTATTCCCTTAAGGTCCTCCCTCTTTTCCCATCTTTGTGTCCAAGGTGGCGGATTCAAGGGGATCTGCAAAATCATTCGGTAAACTCAGTAATTCAAACTGATAACCATATGATAATTATATAAACTTTGAACATATATTTATATGCTCCTTAATAGATGTTTATGAAAAAAGTAAGTTTAAAGATTCAAACCATGTTCTTACTTGCTGATACATAAACATCAGATCATTTTTTTTTACTAACTTAACATGAGAGACCACAAAAAACACATTTCACCAAGATAATTCAGAGCTCTACCAAAGAATGTTTTCAGGTGTTTAACCTTACCTTTTTCATGTTGACTGGCACTGTGGCCCCAAGTGGAAGAGTTTCCGGTTTACGATCAAAAGTTATAGTGCTGTGTGTCGCAGGTGCATCCCTCAAGTAGAACAGTTCCTCATCTAATCTTTTCTCTAGTTTCAACACCTCTATATTTTGCAATGTGGGGTTATAAAGGTCATATTTGATCTCCACACCTAATCATTTCAGAAAGAAAGAAAAAATCTCCATTATATTTAACTTTTTTATGAAGATAGCAAAATGGTGAAACTGTCAGCAATCATCATTCAAACTGCAAATGAATAAATTTCTCTGGTCATATCAAATATTCAAATTCAAGTCAAGGGCCGTCAGGCCTGCAGCAAACAATTTAAAAGGAGAGTGGGGTTTTCTTTTTCTCAAAACTTGGACATTTCTATCCCCTTAGCTGACCCAACTTGACAGGTGGCGCAGAACCTAAATCATATTTTGTGACTAGGGGTGGCCTTTTTTAGGCCAAAAAGGCCAGTTCTCTCAAACTACTGTGCCCCCCCCCCCCCAAGTGTATTTTAGCTGTTGCAAAACTTAATTCAAAATGTTACTTTAGAATTTTCTCTGTTGGTACTAGTACCTTGTCCATCTATGTGGTTCCTCAGAGTGAAGTTTGCCCGTAAGCCATGACCATCTCGGTGAATGCAGATCCCAACAAATCTGCTCTGCTTGGAAGGCACATGCTGATCTGCTACAGTTACTCCTAAGATTGAGCCTATAATGTACATGAAAATTATCTTCAAAATGGTTTAAGGTTATTTTTATAGTACTGTCAAGATGATGATGATGATGATGTGTGTGTACGTGTGTCAAAATTTTCCTACATACCTACATAAAATTCTGGAATATCTAACACAAGCCTTCTTCGTAGCATGTCCCTACGTTGTAATTTTTCTGCTACGCGATCCCTCTTTTTCCAATCTGGATGTGGTAAAAATTCAGGGAAGATGTACCTGAAAGTTGATTAAAGTTGTGGCATTATAAATGGGTCTTGCATAATATCTATTGCATCTTGTCATTTCATCATATCACAACGAATTATATCATTCACATTTTGTCTTGTCAAATTTTCAACTAAGTTTATCAGTCTGCATCAGGACATGGAGTGATAAGTTTTACTCAGGTGTTGTTATGTCTTATTAATCTGTCAATTGATCAGCTGGGACAATGGATGACTCTCCCCTTAGACCCCCCCCCCCCCCCCCCCCCCCCCCCCCCCCCCCCCAAATGTGGTTTACCATATTATCTGATACAGAACACAGTTTTAAGACTGCTCCAGACAAATGTGGCATCATTCCCTGGTACCAGTTAAGATATCACTCTAGGTTGTAAACAGATTTCACATAGTTTGTATTTGTTTAATTGGACAAATACAATCAATGTCTAGTTTATAAAGACTTTGAGAATATATTTTTTTAGATAACTTATCAATCTGGGATTATGGACTTCACTAAGAAGGCTCTCAAGATTATTAAAGCTCTTTGAAAAAAAAAATAGTTACTGTTATTCTTTCTGTTGCTGCCACTGTACCACTGTAACAACTGAAGTACAGAAGGTACCACAAGGCATAATTTGAAGTAGCTGTCATCTATCAGTACCCAAGTTAAATCTTAAACGAAAATTGTGAAAAACCTTGGAAATATTTTCATACAGGAAGTAATTATAACATTTACTTGTTCTGCCCATATCAACTAGTCACAGATGGAGTGCATAAATCATTTGCTTGGAAAGATTATTTCCTAAAATACTGGTCTTTCAAACCTGAACTCTGTAGGTGCAGCATGTCTCAATCTCTCTGATTCAACCCTGGTGGCATTTAGAGGAGAATCCCGATGTTTTTCTATGGTCCAGCTTGGAACTTTTTCATGGCCTTTCTGTGGTCTATCATAGGATCTGTAGAAGGCACGTGGGTTAAACACTGAAATGCAAAATTAAAATAACACAGTAAGGTCCAACTCTTCTGTCTCTAGCACTTCGTCTCCTGTCTTAAGCACAAGAATTTGGTTGTACTTATTGGGTGAGTAAGTGTCAGACTAGGAACCACTAACAGTTTAATAAAGTAAAAACTTTACATACTTGAAACTGCTACTGATTGTGATGTTGATGAGCAGGACAATTCATACAGTTGATAATGAGTGTTCAGACTTCTCAAAACTCATTTGCCAATAAAACCCTTTGGCCTTTTTTTTTTGTATTTACAAATAGATCAAGAGAGTGTTGCTCATAAAAAGATATTAAAAATACTGAGATCTGACCCTGAGCTTCATCAGCAATTTAAGACTTACCAAACAGTGAATACAAAAATGAAAATGCATGTAGATGTGCTAGAAGTTAGAACCAATAAACAGTGAAACCGAATCCAATAATTGAGCTTAAAGCCTCCATAAAAAATAAACGATGTCTTTCCTTGCAGATTATCCAATTACAAGTTTCGGTACATAGGCTAAATTTACTAAATCCCCTGTAATATTCTCATTCTATGTAATTGCAGTGCTTTGTAGTGCAGTCAGATTTTAAAACCCGAATCTACTTGAAAATGTCAGGAGAAAGAGTAGAGGGAGATAACATTAATCAGATTCTTTTATATCTTACGCATGCAAACTCCTTGTAAACATAAACATATGCACTGCAGCGGAGGCTTTACCTGGTAAATGTCTTGATGTTTGCAACACTCGGCACGACGTTTTTAGAGAAGCCATGCTTAAACGCACTTTTGTCAATAGATGGCGCTCTATGTCGTAGAGTTGAAACATATTTCAGAAAACACGATCAAGAGACCTGTCAAATACCACCCTTTTATAAGATTGTTTGGAAATTTAGAAAGATATTTCAAATAGTAATTTTTAAAAGGATCTCGGAAAGCAGTAGAAAGCACAGTTATATTGGCTTATCTTAGGTGTCCGCCTATCGGGGTATCTGAAAACTACAAATCTTAGTGTTAAGATGAAGGTTACAGGTGAGAGAGATTAAGTCTTGTAAAATCAGTTTTGCGGTGATATTTTGCACTATCTATTTACTGTAATATAACCGGTGTGACAAATGGAAACCAGCATATAACTGTCTATATCATTCTTTATCTGTTTATCCCGAGCACCGGGCACCTGAACTTCAGATGTTCATGCATGTACAGTACATGTACTGGGGTACATGTACAGTACTGCAATGTACACTGTACTGTACTTGTAACAGAAGTATTCCGAATAATTGGTAATTGTATGTAGACTGTAGATGTGTGATGTACACGGATGTACAACTTAAGCTCTGGAGATTTAACTGGCAGTTACGTTTGGCCATTAACATTTTCTTTAAATAATGCCTTTTTGTGTCATGCCTCCTGATGGTGGTACACTGTATATATAGCAGCTGCCGGTAGCACAGAATTCAATTCATGGGATAATACATCGCAATATTTTGTTACCAAACAACCTTCCACTGCATACCGTGGAAGTTGCATGGCCAACATGATTATTCAAGAGTTTGTTTCCGCGTGGAAACAATTTTGAACATATTTATGTCGAATTTACCAGTAGAATTCTGTTTGTTGTGGTCATTGCCCCATTGATAGCATGTGTATGATTCAAAATACAGATAAGAATGTAAAAAAGTTTTCTAGTGCATGGATTTTTTCTAATCTTACCAGTAGAGGTGACATGCATATATATTCAGAAGGACTATGTTCAATGTGTTTAAGGTCATCCCAGCACTAAAACTGGTATTATTTTTCTTTTTAGGTATCATAAAGAGATGAGGTATAGAAAAGAATGAGGAGTGGAACCATTATGTGGTAAAATGAGGAATAAAATAACGTAATCTGCACTAATGAAATGAAGAGGCACAATGAAGAGAAGGATGAGGGTATTCCAAATCCTAAAGCACTGAGGTTACAAACCCCCAATTCCTCTGTGAAGAGGGCAGGTCCATATCTTCTGGGTAATACTTTTTTAAATTGCAAAGTTACTATTATAAATGTTTGCAGTACAATATATATATAGTATTTGTAGAGGAAGATAATTTTTTAATGCTTTTGCTTTAATAGTCATTTATTTAGTCTTTTTTTTTCTAATAAAATTTGTAAAAGATAAGTGTATTGACTTTTTTTTCACATTTTTTTTACTATATTAAGGAAATCTTAATGTATAGCCATAAAGTATATTTAGAATATTAAATTACATTTTGGATATTATTTGATAGAAAGGGGGCTTTAACATGAAGATTCAGAGTTGCCGACACCACAGTACTCAAAGTGCATAGACCTATTGTCCAACATCTTACTGACAATAGAATATAAAGCACCTGCAGTCATGGAGAGTCTGTTCTAGAAAAATAATGTGTAGAATATGAGGAAATATGTAAATTTAGCAGTTGTAAGGATAACAAGGAAGAAGTTTGAATGTATTTTACATGTTATTAGGACCAAGACTTGGAAGCTCCCCAGTAAGGAGTGTTGTTCAGTGTCTGGCTAGAAAAGATGGCACGGATGACTTCTACACTCTAAAGGTATGGAAGTTTTACAGATAAGTGATTGCAATCTTAGGTGCAACATTGACTGGATCTTTTCAGATTCAATGGGGAAATTATGATCTTTTTTAGATAGTGTATTTTTTAAGTCATAAATTCTTAAAATTGAAACATTCTAATTTCTTATTGAATGGTTGCAACAAAATTGGAAAGGAAGCTACCCTGTAGTTCTGGTCTAGTCTGTAAAGGCACCACATGCGCTACACAAAATTATATTTTATATCATTCCATAATAATGTATTTGAAATATTGATTATTTTCCCCATTGAAAATAAATACTGTATTCTTTAAAAGTATATTATAATGATATAATTCTCAACAGGACCAACAACTAGTTAAGCTAAGACACATTTGCACCATTTGTACAAGGTTTACCGTTGAGGATTATGGACATATTACACAATAAAAAGGCATTTTTTACTTAGGATATGCCTCATTTAATTTTTAGTCCTCTTTAAGTTCCCTTGTTTGCATTATGCCGTTTAGATTCTGACCATGCCAGACAAAGACAAGGAGACCCAGGATGACAGACAGGGGAAGATGTTGCTGCATACAGAGTATTCCTTGCTGTCTTTGTTACACAACCAACAGGGGGTGGTGCACCACCATGGGCTCTTCAAGGTACAGTACCTCCTTTATATTGACTAGGAGCCCATTCAGATCTATCAGAACATCCTGGGATCTTCTATCTTCTATGAATGGCTCTAGGTCATTATGATGTCATGCTCCATATAATTTATCCTTTTGAATTGTGTGACAGTTAATAAAGGACCGATAAGGGTAAAAATGTTTTTGTTATAAGATATCCCATGGAGGAGGAATAAGTGTGACATCAACATTTATAAAATATGAATGTCAAGTTCAAACTTTTTTTCACCTGTGGATTGAGTAAACTTCATTGATTTTCATGTAGGATATGGCCTATGAAGAATCAGATGATGCAGGCAACCCACCAAAGAAGCACACTCGTCTTTGTCTGGTTCTTGATTGTTTGACGCCTCATGACTTTAGCAACAAAAACATTGACCTGATTAATCTGCAGCATTATGTTATTAAGGAGAAGAAACTCTCAGAAAAAGAAGCCATTGAAATTTTCTTTGAAATTGTCAAAGTTGTTGAGAATCTGCACAAGGTAAGTTGGAATTTACATATTTTGAATGAAATTTATTTCAGTTGGTAAAGATATTATCATTTACATCTTGGGTTGACCTGTCATTGAATAATACATTTAACTGATTTTTGGCATGAAAAGTGAAGATAAGAATTAATAGATTTAAAACATGTTGTATTTTTGTAATGTTTATCCCTCTACAATATTTTTTTAGAAAAACATAGTTCACAGAGATCTGAAACTGGGAAACATGGTGCTAAACACAAGGACGAGGCGAGTGATAATCACAAACTTTTGTTTGGGGAAACATTTGATATCTGAACATGATTTGCTCAAGGATCAAAGAGGCAGTCCAGCTTACATCAGCCCTGATGTGTTAAGTGGTAAGGTTGATATACTAATATATGTTTTAGTTATGTTAAAAGAGAGACCCAGAGAACAATGTAAGTAGCTTTAAATCTCTGTGGATTTGTTTAGTTTTTTAAAGCATTGCCACATGTTCATTCATTTTTAGAATAGGAGGCAGAATTGTGTAGTTCTAATCAAGAAACTAATGGAAGAATGTGTTAGAGGAGATATCTTCTAATGTGTCTCACCTAACACAATTTTGTAGGCAAACCTTACTTGGGCAAACCCAGTGACCTATGGGCTTTGGGTGTTGTGTTGTTTACTATGCTGTATGGACAGTTCCCATTCTATGACCAAGTGCCACAAGAATTGTTTAGAAAAATAAAGGCTGCAGATTTTACAATTCCAAAGTAAGCGAGCAGTTTTAATCTGGTAAACTAAGTTTTTTTTTTGACAATAAAAATACCTCATTTGAAAAGTTGATATTTCACATGGAATTTATTGAATCGCTTTTCATGCTCATTTAAAGCCTCAGAAAACATAAATTTATAGTCACAAATGTAAGTAGACAATTTTGATTCATTTTCAGTGATGGGCGTGTCTCAGACAGTGCTGTGATGTTGATAAAACGTTTGCTGGTGCTAGACCCTAAAGTTCGACTGACAGCTGGACAAGTTCTGGAATCTCTTAGTGCTATCATAAACACATGGTAACAGAAGTCTGTATTATATCTGTAACAAGAGGCAAGGCAGTATTTTGAACATTGCTTTTATACAGTTTGTACGAGACAGAAAAATTCTTCCAAGTTGCATGAACTCACCTTTATTTTATTTTTTTTCTAGGAAGTCTATGACAATGCTAACAGGTCCTTTGCAAGTAGTACCAGACATAGAAAACCCAGAGAATTGCCCAAGCACCTCGGCCCCAGTGAGTTCACCGACAAAGCCAGGGTCAGGGATGAGCGACTTTGAGATCAAACTGCGCCAGGCCCAGACCACTGCTGAAGCCAGTAAAGAAAGGAAAGCTGTGATGGCGGTAGCTAGGAGGAGTAGGCAGCCAGCCACAGGAAATAACCCACCAATTAGGAGACTTAATCAGGATTCCAGACCACTCTCTACTGCTGAAATCATGGCACACAGACATTTGTTACAGTAAAATGGTTTTTGTCTTATTGTAAAAAGTCAAACAGATATTGCTTTTGAAAATGATCAAACAAGACATGATGATGATAATTGTTTTTTTTTTTAATGTAATGATATATTGGTAGTAATTTTAATACTTCATAGAATGCGAAAATAAAAGTTCATATGGTAAAAAAAATTCCTTTGAAAAAGTCATATATACCTTGCATGATAGAGAATTATTTTGTACTAAATGCTTCACTGGCTCTTTAAAGAAAATTATACAATGTAAACTTTTATACATTTTTTTTCATTGTGTTGCATGCATTACATGAGAACTATCAAGCTTCAGTGTGAAACTGTATACATGTTAGTGGGCTACAGTAGCACATGTTCTAAAATGTTACTTTTTACTTGTGATGAGAATTACATTTTAGCTGAAGAGAAACATAGCCAATTCCTTGGTATCAGATGTTGTAAAAGTATTTTTGACTTATGTCAGTTCACTTAACAAAAGGAAAATGGTGCTCCAATTTACTAAGGTCTGTTAATTGAATGTTATTGAAAAAACACTCCGTTTCTCTGCTTATTTAAGAGTTAAGTATATGTCATGTGATCTAGTGAAAATGTCTGGATAATGGGAAATACTTGTGATTACTGCAGTATGGTTTGGGTTATCTGTATGCAAGAAGTTTAAATGTATTTTTTTTATTTAGTAAAATACATCATAGATTTTGATGGATAGATTAGTCAGATTAACTGATCATTGTAAAAGAAATTTTACTAATAAGCGATTAGTTTTTTTAAACATGCAACTCAAATAATAATTTCAATAAACTGAGTTTAAAATTCTTTTACTTTGGTCCTTGAAGTATACCCTTGTGCTTTTTTCTCTGTTTCGTGTATATATAAATTACATTAATTTTTATGCTTCAGCTATTATTGGCCTATTCCAGAATAGTTTGTGGTATTTTTATGGTGTAACTTATCAGGTATCCCTTTGTGCATCATAAAAAAGATATTTGTAGCAATTATGTTAATTAAAGTTCACAAATGGGAATTAGACTTGCATCTGAGCAACATGTTTTGAAAACTAGCAAGATTCCAAATGGTATCTCCATATACAACACTAGAATAAATTTCACTTCAGTATTTATCAAAACAATTCATATGAAGGATACAGTTTTTTATAATGAATTACTTTACAGATAATTGTACATGTAATATCAAGACTTGACTGTAATAAAAAAGGTTTAAAATTGTATACTGTGGAATATATAAGCATTTTAATAAAGTGGAACATGCCTTGCCTACTCAAAAGAAAAAAAAATTGATTTTGATACTGTATTCTTAAAGGGCTATTCAAGTAGGTGCTGTAGAAATAAAAGGTAACATTCATGTAAATTTTAACAGGGTGAAGATTTTGTTTTGACACTCCTATTTAATTAAATTATGAAATTAGATGGTGCAAGTAGATGACGCACACAGTTTGAATATGCAATTCTCGTCGTGTTGCTTGTCTGTTATACAAGTTTTATTACTTAACAGTGCCTTCTGCACGTGTTTTCTTTATTTTTTTCGTAAGAATCTCTTGCATACATTGCTCCTTCCCACCTTTTAACATAATTTCAAAACTCATTTTAGTAGGTGTTTGGTCATTGTATAAATAGCCCCACTCCTTCAGTGGGGCTTCCTGTATGTCTTTCTTGTCGGTCATGTTACGACTTCTTAGACCATAGCCTTTATAATGTTTACGTTTTTAATGAAGCAGGTGAACTGACACTGACATTTACATATTTGTGTTCCCTGATATGCATTTCAAGATAGTAAAACATTCTTTATTTTACCATTAAATAATTTCTGCTCATTCCTGATACAATTAAAAGGGCGTGGGAGATTAACTGATTTTTTATATAAATCATTTGGATTTAGAGCTTGTTAGCTTTGACATTGTCAAAACCAAACTGGAGAAATTTATTAATAAATCACGACTGTTTTCCTCGCCACATGCCAGAGAAGTAGGGCGGAAAGCAATATTCTCGTTATTGGAAAATTAGAAGTCGCCCACTCCCTTTGACATGTTTTTGTTTTGGGGAAAGTAATTGACTTAACGCTTGACTATACCTTGTTTAATCGGGTCTGTGGCGCTTGTTTTGTATGCACGTGAAAGAAAGAAACAACTGTTATTTGGCAAATATTATCATTTCAAACAATAATACACGATAAGTGAGAGCACACACTGCAGCGAGTAGAAATTAAGTCTGACCGATAAAATTTGTCTGGCGCACGCTGAACCTTGTAGCGCTCTACATAGGCACGCCAGGCTGGCATCATCCCCATTACAGTTTATATCAATAACTGTATTGTTGAATTTCTATATTGTCAACTGAAATTCCGCTTCATCTGCTTGCATTTACCTCAGGGATAGTTCCGATACGCGGAGTCACATTTACAAAAACAACAGACTCGTACTGTTAAGGGGAAGAAAACGCTCGGGGAGACGTTATAATGAATTTAATTGTCTTACGTGGGAGGTCATTTGTCAGACTTCATTCTTAGTTTAAGAAATTAATTTACCTGAACTCGTCTGCACCCCGCGCTTTCACCTGGGGGTTAAAACATATTCGTGACAATTATAGGCAAGGAAAGTGGAATGTCCTGTTATTAACAACGGGTTCATCATTCCGCTCGCTGTCGGAGGTTTAGCTGTACCTGCTTTAAACTCATCTCGAGTTATCGTCAAAAATTGGACAGTTTAAGTCAGGTGACTAAAATATCTGCAGATGACGTAGGCTGGAATAAAGAAATTGTTGACATGAAAAAAGGACACTTTGTCCAAAATCTAGCGATAATCACATTGTTGCTTCTAACATTTGGTGTTATATGCTTTAGCCCGATCATCGAATGGTATTTTTATCATGTCACAAATAGTAACAAGTACAGAGTACTTACATTTTTACTTACATTTTTTTCTTTGTCAAATTTTCGACTGACTTTGTCAGTTCTCATCAGATCTTATCGGGGGATCTGCTAATCAGTTACGCAACGGAAAAAAATAACGATCTTCCAATGTTAGATATATGAAGCCTTTGGGCTTGTAATTCAAAACCTCGATTTGTTGCAGACAGTAAATTTTCATGGTCTTATATGAATACTGAAAAAATCGCCCTATTAGTAAAGAAAAGAAAAAAAGGTGAGAGAAAATAGAAACGCGAATAGAATAACCACTTTCATTAATGAAGCAGTCTGTTCGTCATATATCCTTTTTGTCATTTTTTCTGGACTTCCTACCGGTTTAAATCAAATATAATAACCCAATATATCAAATATTCTTTCTTGAAGCTTAAAAGAGCTCACCCTAGGTGCATGTAAGTTCATGTTATGGGTTGCACATTTGACTTGACCTTGCATCAAAAGCCAAAGATATTGATTTTACATAACAGGTTGATCACATCCACGGGTAACAATGACGAGTAAGCCAAGGTGAAGACTTGGACTTGATGTGGGTGCAGGTGGGAAGAAAGATTTGTCAAAAGGATTGCTGGGGCTTAAAATCTCCAGCGACATCCTGTAAATTATTCCGTCGTTTTAATATTTGCTGCCAGTTGACGCCATTTGAGTAGGCGGAATAGGATATGTTGGTAACATTTCCTGTGTACCCTGATTCTGGAAAAAAAACGAATATCAAACAGTTATGATTGTTCTCAAAAATGAAACAAGGGAAAAAAACTTTTGTTCAGTTTTTCTTGAAAAACTTTGGTAAAAATGCAGTCTGTTCGACTGCCTTATTATCTACACTATTAACTACCGTTTGTGCTATTTTGCCATTTTGTAAGAGAAATTACGAAGTTTGTCGAGTTCATTTTCACATTGCTGCTTCTAATTCATTTTCATTAAGGAGCTCGCACCGCGTATATTGATATTACTATCATTTTTATCGTAGCATCGCTGTTTTAGAATATAAATTTCTACTGGTTTATCAAACAGCATCCAAGTACACGTACATCTATCCAGGCGAGTATTTTAAGGGTCATTTAGTATAAGGAAATGGATCCCTGAAATAGGATACTCGTTCATCGAACCAAAGTTATCAATGATGTAGACTGTGAAAATATTTTTTCCGGTGCAGAAATCACAGAAGAGTAACCACACATCGCAAACTAGTTTGCAAAAAAAGTCGAGACCAAAGGGTCTATCTATATAGTTTGACAATTGGGAATGTGAAACTAGCGTTTTGTCAACTTTAAGATCGTGTAAATATTGCACAATACGACATGATATTGTGAAGTCTGGGATTGTGTCGACAAAGGAATTCCAGAGACAGAATATACGGGTTATTAAAGTGAGGTGATCATATGACCCATACTTGTGAGAGGACAATATTGGAAAGGATTGGATTTTAAGGGGTGAAAATGTCACTTTGTCACTCTCTTGCTTTCAGACGCCATCTTATATTTTTGCCATTGAAAATAAATAACACTACGCCATCGTGCCACAGGTAGGCCTAAACATTGCCTTAATGCAAAATAATAATACTTTTTGGTATTTTGGCTATTAATAATTGCTCGGAAATTGACATACCAGAGGCGGATCCAGGATTATTTGAAGGGGGTGGGGGTGGGGGGGTCCGCAGATGCGAATCCGATCCTCTCCCCCCCCCCCCCTCCCCCCCGGCGAAGGGTCACAAATTTTCTGATATTTTAGAGGACGAAAGGTGCCATTTGGTAAGGTTTAAAACTATGATTCAGCTAGTCAAAACTCTTATTTCAAGAGAGACCATTGGCGTGATTGTGTCGGTCTACAGTGTGTATGTCACGTACGATAATGACGTAGGCGCCAAGAAAAATATTTCTTCCACTGGGTTAAGGCTGATTTTGACTGGTATTATTTTGATTACGTTTGAGATGCGAAAATAATTTCTTATGATTATTTCATTTTCCTCGTCTCGATGCAGTTTACATTTGGGGTGAAAGCTGATAAATCCATACCAAAAGTAAACTAATCGTAATATAGTAAAGTTTACCCAACTTGTTGCACAAAAGTGCAATTAACCAATGTTTCTGTTCAAAACGGTAGAATAATTTCTCCACAGTTATAATCAACGATTTCGCAAATAAAAATCAAAGAACAATCAATAATAAACAAGGCCGTTCAAAATTGATTGTGTGGTGTGCCGATCTCTCTAGAAGATTGTCTTTTGTCATTATTAAAACGGGCACTTTCCTACGAACCTGTCTGTTTACTTGCAGAGCTCCGCCCACTTCAGTCCGGAGCACGCGCATGATCAAAGCAGTGACATTAGTGTACACAACAGTACGGCGGCGGTGGTGGGTTATATTGCAATGACAGCCGCTTTTCTTGAACGGGGTTAAGAGTAAAGTGTGACCAGCACTTTTCCAGTGCGAAACGTAATGTTATTCATTTTCTAGGATTCTCTATTGACTATAGAAATATGGAAATACGCCCAAGACTGCGAGGAATACCTCGACTGATTAAACGGATAATTTTGTTTTGAGGTTCAACTCGCCGAAGATGTCCACCAGCGACAGTGTTATGGCTCTGTCAATGCACGTCAAGAGGACGGTGTGCGTTTTAGTGTTTCTTACACTTCAGTGTGTAGCTTTTGTGAACTCTAGAGGTAAGTCACAAGGTCCAGACAACTCTAAAGTTCAATGACTGTGTGTTTTAAAAGCCAAATTCCACCTAAAAACACAGTCAAAATACTTTGGACATTTCTCCCACTCATGTTTACCAGCCGATAAATTCACCTTGAAACGATACATGCAAGCACATTACAACTGAAATGTACACCGCCAGTTTAACTTAAAGTGTGATACTTGGCGGTCTACCACTAAGACTTCATTTAGGACTACATGTAGCAAGTGGGCCTAATCAAAGTCTTTGGCATATTACATGCCTGAAATGTTCCAGGTAGAGTATTTTACACTGTAGCCTAGTTAACCTCTGGTTTGGTTTTTAATTGCTCACCACTGTGCTAAATTTTCAACTTCACAATGCAGATATTAGTGCACTGAGGTGCGCAGATCTATTCATTTTGTGTGTAAACACACATTTTTGAATGCTTGCCAAACTGTACCTAAACACAACCTGCCATTGAGGCCTATTTGAGCATTGTATAATTCTCTGCCGTGTGGGTCTGGCTGCTTTGTCGAAAAGTTTCACATGCTTTCACCATTCTGGTTTGACTACGGGCAGTGCATGCACTGACTGAGTGATTTTCTTGCATGACTGACTCCCCACTTGAGCAAAGCATATTTAGACTGTTGCCTTAACATAGGACCGGTTGGTCCTGCCATGGCTTGAAAGGTCACTGCTCTGCAGTGATTAATTATACTGGCATTATGAGTATCAAAAAATTCCATTCATACTATGTTTCCCATACGTCTTCATAATTTTTATGAGAGGTTAATTGTATCATCCCATCCATTAGTACATGTAGTTTTCAGTCTTGATCTCTTCTTACAGTATGTAATTATGCTTATTTTATGCTTCTTTTAATGATCTGTTCACATTGTGCATTTTACATTTCTTTTAACCCATTTGTTTATGATATTTGTTGCATACCTTCAGGACCAATTCGGGGTTCACAAATCCCATAGGAAGTTATCCACCACACCTTGTTTTTTAATTATTCAGCAAACACTTGCTACAGTGACCGGACAAATCAGTGTTGTCAAGCACCTTTCAAAGCAGGGTCATGACAGAGAGATTCTCTTTCTCTCTAAGCATGCACATTCACCCCTTGACCTATGAATTTGTAGCTACAGAATGATTTCATTTAAGGCAAACTTACCTATGTAATTATTTTTTCTTTGGTAATTAAGGGAGTAAATTGTCTATGAATGATGTTAGATTTTGAGACACCCCATTATTTTGAGCTACAGACCGTTTACTAAGAGGTCACCAGTTGAATGAAAAGTCTTAGGCATGAGCTGCTTTCAAAGTTTCATCAGTTTTTACAACAATCCAGGTAACTTCAGATTTCTGAAGAATTTTTCCAACTGATGACAGATGGATGCATGTTTGTGAAAGCTGACTGTTTAGATTTTTTTCTGGTGTGCTGAAAAGTTTCAGTAGTCAACAAGTAATAGAATGATAATCTACCCTGAAAACTCCCATGCCGCCATTATAATCCTTTCTTCATCTAGGATATTCAATTGCTCAATCTATGCAAATGGTCCAAAAGGAAAATAGAAGATGAACTTATTTAACAAACGTCAATCTCTGAAGCAGTTGGTGAAAAGAATTTCACAAAGTGCTGTTGTGATATGTAATTAAGTGGGTTAAATTTAATGGGTTGAATTAAATTTATATTTTACAAGGCAGTTTCTTAAATTGAAGGAAACACAAGAAGTTGTTTTGTGTGCACTGACTTGTGACTAAGCAGTATTTATAGTTTTATGACTTTGAGTTGGTCCTATAACTTTCCAAGGTGTTATACTCTGGCAGTGCCTTTAATACCACTTCAGCTAGGCCAGGTCATCATATAGTGAAATGGGCATAACCTTATCCATATCAGCACAACATCCACCATAATAAATTACTTTCAGTGTGAAGATCAGATTTCAACATGCTCTCAGTTAGTTAACCCCAGAAGAGGTGTTAGGTAATTATTATTTTACCACATTTTTCTCAAGGGAAGCTCAATAATTCAATAATAGAGGACCAGGTGTGAAGGATAGCTGATGAATTCAGCCTTGTGTTGGTTAAAAGAGGGAAATCTGACCTCTACCACACCACCCCAGCCAGGTGCAATCTGTGACAGTGTACAGAAACAGGTGATTAGTTTTCTATGATACAAGCTGAGAAAGATGATTCAAAAAGGAGGGACTGTCATGAACCTTTCTGGAAGACTTGATACTTCATATTCATATGCAGATTTGTGAAGTGGATTTGAGAATGACTTTTTTCCACTTGTTGATTTCTGACTTTTAACTCCTCCAGTTGCTTTGTGTTGGAATGTACAACCTCCCACTATGCTTGTGAAATGATAAAAGAAACTAAGATATTTTGATCATTTAAGATAAAGATATTCTTTGAAATATATCCATGTTATAATATTCTGTTAAAGAAATCCACTTTATTCTGTGAAATATATAGAGTGACTTAAGATTTCACCTTCTGCCATGGAAAAGTAGTAGGAATAAAGTAGCATGACAGTATCGTGTTACATGGTTTCCTTTCCTTGATTAAGCATTGTATATTGACTCTGTTTCCAAATTCTTATTGTTTCTGAAATCTATGCAATATTCTCTTTTAATAAGGCAAGCACATGCCATGCCTCCAGGAGTTAATTTACAGCAAGATCTACCAATAAGACCATCTTATTTAACACATAAAGGGTATCCGCTGAGAAACCATATTGTGCAATATATCAGCTAGTACTGTTATTAGAGAGGATGGGTGTTCTCATCTCAAGGTGACAATAGTTGTAGTGTACAGAGGTACTGCTATGTCACTAGGGTACAGACAAGATGTCTTTGTAGATTTCACAAAAAATAGAAGGGTGTCATTATAAAATGTCTGGGTGAGAGCGACATCTGACAGGATAGACTGATGTATTTGATATACTGGAAACTCCCTTCTGTTTCAGAATGTGATTTTGCATTTAACGTTTATTGAAGAAAAAAAATGAAACCCCTGTCTTTCAGCACCTCATAATTGAGGAACAGGTGCCTGCTGTGAAATGGGATTGGAGGGTTGATACCTGTCATTGTAAAGATAATGCAGATGTATTTTCTTTCTGTACTTGGAAGTTGATGTGGCTATGAAACACTGTGATGGCATTAGCTAAGAAGTAGATTCTTTAATTATAGCAAAATTGAATCTTTCTCCTTTTTTTGGACAGAAGGATTGGCTGTGGGTAGTCATTAATTTCTATTTGTCCTCAAAAACAGTTGGTTGAGTAGGAGTTCCTTTTAAATGAGTAATAAGAATATTGAAAATTAAATTCCTGCTAGTTGCATGTGAAGCAGAGTTATGAAAGTACCATGTGTTCTTGTACCGGAAGCCTGTTTTCAGGAACAGAATCAACAGATGAATGCTGTTCCTGCACTTTTGCTCTCCTCCCTCCTGTTCCACTGTGCTAAATGTGATATCTAGCAATATATAAGAGACCAAAAAGTAATATATTTCTTTATTCACAGGATAACTGTTATAGGATAGCCATTTTATCCAGTGGGCAGTAGTATTGTTCATAAAACTATCCAGTGTTGCTCTAGGCCTAGTTCATGTATGCTGGTCAGAGTATTTGGAGTGATTTTTTTTTTTGCTCCTGTAATCAGCCTGCAATTCTACTTTTCCATTTACTTATACAATTAATATTACATATGTACCAGTGCATGGTAGGCTACATGGAAGATATTGAATGCTGAGATGTTTCATTGCCTTTTGTTGCCTTGTTTTTCATCAATAATCTGTCAGGGGTTTATCTACTTTTGAATGTCATTAATATGTTATGTGTGTGCATGATATAGATGTCTGTGTTACTGCGTGTCATCAGTTATCTGTCTATTAGATGGCATTCATCCTTGGTGTCATAAAGTTCATATACATACAATCAAGAATATCTACACGCGATATGTAAGATCCTTGTTTTTTTGACACAGGAAATATTAGCAACGTCAATGTTGGTGATATCTTTTCTGTCAGCTCATAAAGATAACTAAGGCATCATATCCTAAGAAAGGTGACTGCGTGAGTAAACAACTCACTCTTTGATCTTGCAATATTAGGGCACATACATCAGGTTTCCAATAGGCCCCCCTTCAAATAAAAAAGGACCCACACGTATGCACGTATGCATGCACACACACACACACACACACGCACACACACACACACACACACTTACTGGGCATGACATGTTGTTTGTACTCCAGCAAGCCAAATAAAGGTTTAAGTAAAATCTGTGACTGTCACCGTATCGTTTGATTCAACATGGCCGATTTGTTCTATTGATTTCAGATTTGCATGCTGGTGGTGCTGAGTTATTGGGTGTCACTTTCAAGGTGAAAATTATTTATTGAAAGGTTAATCAGATTAGATACACATCCATGATTAACCCTTGACTCCATTGATTTTTGAGAGAATTTACCATTACAGCAATCTGAGAAAATTTTTCTTTGGCATGAAATTTTGCAGTGATATTGCAGTAAAGTTGTCCTGGTTTGAAAATAATGTACTTTCTGTTCAGGGTCAGTAAAGTTACTGCATAGTGTCTGGCTTGTTTTAACCTAGGCAACCCTGTCTTTGTACCTGAAAGCATGGTGTGAAGGGGTTATTAATGCATCAGTTGATCTTAAGAGAAGGCATATTTCATAGGTGTGAAGCTAAATTTTGGCAGGTAATCACTTGTAATATACAGTGCGGATGGCTTCATCATGTTGATTGGAGATTGGTCGGTGGTCTCTCAAAAAACAAAAAAAAAAATAATGAACAAACTTTTGTAAACCATTGCCTTTTATCTGAAGGAGTGTATCTTTAGGTTCATAACTCTTTACTGAAATCCATATTTATAAGCAGTGCTACTTAATTGTCTTTTCATTTACGTAAGTTATTGTTTCGTAGGTGCAGTCAGAAAATAACTCAAGAAAATGCCATGAAGTGTGCTTGCTGAAATGGATATTATTGTTTTCTTACCTCCAGCAAGGAGGTTATGCTTTTGTTACCATTAGTTTGTGGGTTTGTTTGTCTGTGGGCAGCATTACGCACAAAGTCATGGATAGATTTTGAAGTTATCAGGATAGGCCTAACTGGGCATAGGAACAAATTATTAGATTTTGGTGATGATCCATAAATTAATTAATTTATCAGTTATGTACAGATTTTGATGAAACTCTCAGGATAGGTCACAAATGAGTCAAGGAATCAATGGTTATGATGATCCATAAATGAATTACATAATTATTAAGTAATTTATCGATTAATTAATTAATTAATTAATTAAATTTTCAGGAAAGGTCACAAATGAGCCAAGGAAGAACTGATTAGATTTTGGTAATGATCCATTACTTACTTGCTTAATTAATTAATTGAATTTTCAGGATAGGTCACAAATTGGCCAAGAAAGGAATGATAAGGTTTTGGTGATGGTCAATTAATTAATATATCAATTAATGAATTAAATTTCAGGATATGTCATGAGGTAAAAATGATAAGATTTTGGTGATGATTAATTGATTAATTAATGGTCAGTTATTAGTTAATTATTTGCTTTGGCAGAGGCTGCACTCTCTGACTGCTTTTCCAGTTTAAAAATGCTTTCATTGTATTTGTACATGTGTGTAGGAGGAGGAGGAGGGGGGTGTAGCCTTGACCTAACTTGGGAAATGACAAGGAACCTCTATCCAAAGTTGATTCAGAGTGGACCTTTTCACCAAAAAAGTGCAGTCATTTTGAACCCCCTAAACCCCTCTACCTGAGCCACACTCTCCTGTTTTGTTCAGAAGTATCACCAACCATTTTAACAATATTTCTAACCAGTGTGTATTCTCTTTAACTGATACCACGACTCTCTCATCCCTCATTCACCTCCTCTGTAAGACCACACAGGATTGCACTTTTATGGAGCTTTTGTATCACATGTTACAAGGATATATTGGTTTCATCAACAAAGCTGCTACTTGACTAAAACATAGTTGATGAATTTTTTAGGATTATTCTCATTGTATGTGCTATATTTTTTGTGGGGAAAAGTAGGACTGTGTTTGTTTTTTAAAGAAGTTAATGATGATCATCAGATGCCTCTTTGAAATTCAGACCACCCATCCAGAACTTAAGCTTGATTTGCTACATAGTATACATTCTGGTGTCACTGTAAACAACTACCTGTAAAGTGTAAGACAGATAAAAAATTCTTGAGAAAGGGGTGCTGTAACTGTAGCTGAAACTCTGTTCATTGAATTTAGTAGACTGCAGTGGAAAGGATTTTCAGTGGAATTGTATGTGGAGGCGGGGTGTGACCGGGGGGGGGGGGGGGGGGGGAGAGGTTGCAGACTGACCTGACGCAGGACATTATGTAACAAATATTGATAAAGTTCATGCCAGCACTGCCCTCTGGTATCCAGTATTTAGTTGAGGTGTAATAAAAGTAAATAAAGAAATGGCTATGGAACTGGATCTGTGGAATAAATCCATGTTAATCTTTTCAATTTTGCTTGGGGAGAAGATAAGCCTAATGTATTCTAGTTTTCAGCAGTATCAGATTGGACACAGATATTTTATTTTTCTATAAGTAGGAGAACATGGAGCCTAGTGCAGGGTTGTTGCAGTTAAAAGACGCCATAATTGAAACCTGGCATGTGTAGAATTTCACAATAGGGCTGATTTTCTGAAACTAGATGCATTTATTTTGGCATAATGAAATTTGATAAGGGATCTGTATCTCCTTTATCTCTGGTGTTAGAGGCTGTGGTGGGCAGAGGACCTCCCTGGTACTTTTGTTTTCAAACACAAACTTAAGTAACAATTGGTGATATGGTTTGCTGAAGACAACTCTTTTTTATGGGGTCATGTCTAAGTGCAGGCAGGGGTTGTCACATGGTAGAAATATGAAATTGATTTTTATTGAATGGAATGTTGGACAAGGTGAAGGTATTTGTTTAAATTCTTTGTATGACTCTGTATCAGTCTAATTGCAAACATTATAAAAATAATTCAAAATTAAATATATAAAGGAATAATTATAATAATGATGATAATAATAAATTTATTAATAAACTTTCAGTTTTGAAGAATAGTGTCTAAAATGATGACGATCAACATCTTGATAATAATGCTGCCATTTTTAATAGACCTGGGTAAAATTTGATAAAGGTCATTTGGTGATATTCTACATCCTACCTGAGTGGAGCCAATGTTTATATTTAGCTCAAGGTTATCTTATTTATTACCCTTAGTTTTAGCCATTGCTAACCAGGCTGACATTAAAAAAAAACTATTACAAACTTAGTACTCTAAAGATAATTTATAAGGTTGAAGGGCAGGAAATGACAATTCAGATGATGAAAAAAGACTTCAAAGTGTTTCCTTTATATGGGGGAAATAAACAGGACAGCATGGGTACTAGGCAGGGCTAGGTAATTTTATGCAGTTTTGGTGAAAATTGGCATAGAAGGTGCACAGCTTTGAAGTTTATTATTGCCAAAATGTTCTGGATAGACAAGAAAAACTTTTTCACTTTTTTTTTTATTTTTATGTGAATTATGAGGAACTTTGGAGTTATTTTCTTCTTAACTACAACATTGTTTATCTCTTTTATTAAAATTGGAGAAAGTTATGAGGCCTTGTGTCAATAATTTTATTGGATTTTGTTTTCTGTAGTATGGAAAAGTCTGACATGCACATGCATAAAGAAAGAAACAAAAGGACTAGATTTTGACCACTAACATTGCTGTTAAATTTTAAGATTATATATGATGTCACCCGTGATTATGGTTAAGTTTCATGTCACATGGTTATTATATAAAAGTTGTATCACTTATCAACTGATGACAAATATTGTCAGAATGCTATCTCATCTTTGCCGGAGATCATTGATATGAAAAACATTGCCAAATATTTGGCCAGACGGTCATAACTGATATGGCAGATTGGTTCAAGTGTTGTTTGCCGGACACACTGATATTTTAGGGACCGTTCACTATGAATTTTGTTGACCTAGCTTATGTGCACTAACTCCTTGGAGACTCTTGCTGAATGCAATCAGATTGACAGATTAACATGCATCCTCCTGGAATTGAGTAGAATATAGAAAAGCTGGTGATTATAGGAGTATGTTGGAAACAAAAGGAGGTGTGTTAGGGTGCTTTCCCAGAGATTTAGATCGATCTAAAGATTAAGTTTTAGATCGACCTAACTCCCTGGGGGTTCAGGCTAAATTGCAGTCAGCCGAGCGGACACCATAGTTAATTACCCCCTTACAGCTTTTAGTAGGCGGGACAGACGCTTAAGCCGGCCAAGCTGACAGTAATCTAGTGAGACTCCCCACAGGGATAGATCGATCTAAAAATCTATGGAAATGGGGTGTTAGTCACTTGTTTGTGGAATGGACTTCTCTTAACCCAATAGAATGTTTTAAAGTATGAAAAAAGATTCTCACCAAATTACATGTTGGATGTACCAGTATCTTCTTCACCTGACCCTCTCCACCTTTTTTCACGTTTGAAAAGCATAAATTTATCTTTGTCGGTCTTTGATTTTTATCTCTTAAGTTAAAAGAAGTTCATTTATCTTCACCCATAAAATGCTCATTAAAGCACATCATTCGTGATGCACTTTGGTAAGAATACAGGCTTAGCACGAGAGATGGTAGTGATACAACACTGGAGAATGCTTAGAAATACGAGTGTAATTTGAAGAAAATAATTTACAGCAGAGAAAAGGCATATATATATAAATATATATAGTGTGAAAATATGATCCTTTGACAATTGAAATAATTGCAGTTAAATTTGGTTCCATGCAGCCTGGAAGATTTTGACAACCAGATGCAGCCTTAGACAAATTATGAAGACCTGTTTTTCTGGCATCATTTACTTCTTGGTGTTGTCTATATATTAGTTACCTGTGCTATTAAGCATACCTGTACAGGTGGGTGGATACCTTACCTGGGCTCCACCTGCCAGTCTACCTGGACCAGCTTAACTAAGACCACATAGTTCACAGGGTTAACCAGCACAAACCTCTTAAACATCCTTCTGTGGTTGGGTTAATGACAGATATTGTTAACTGCATCACCCTAATCCTCACTGAATCCTTGCCATTTGAACTTGTGCTGGATCCAGCTGAGGGATTTAGTAGTTGAAAGAACAATGGGGATTTTCTATTTGGTACATTTTATTTTGTAAACTCACTTGAGTGAACCCCAATCAGCTGAAAACAAATTAAATTTAACGTGGCTCACTTTGGCTTGTGAAGCATTTCTTCATCATTACCCATTCTGTATTACCCAATACTTCATTGAAAACTGAAAGGGAAATCAAGAACATACCTACAAGAGGAAATAGGAAAACAAATGGGCTTTGGGGCTTCAATCAATAAATTCAGTGATAATCAGTGTATTTAAAAATACACACTTAGTTGGCACACGGTCATTAAATACACAAAGACACTAAAATTATGAAAAAATGTTTGGCTAAGATCAATCCAATTGAACAAGTGTTAGGATTTGGGGAGACTGTTGAATGTTTAAAAACAAGGATGTGTAAGAAAGTGGGAATACTATGACTTAACTTTCACTACTTTCTTGCAATGTTTACAGGCTATAATGTCTGCTGAATTTCATTGTAGAAAAGATTTCCCAAGAGAAAATATTTTTGCCAGGACTCACTTTGCATTTCCTTTTTATCAGGGTGTGGCAAGTGGTAGCAATGCTTTAAGATAATTTGCATTTAGTAGAATTTTAAAAAAAGGTTTTAGGATATTTGTACTTGTCTGACAGTCCTGTGTATGTCATGATTGATGGGGTTGTGATTCATTTCTGAAAGACTTTTTTTTATTTTCTTCTTCTCCCTAAGACTTGTGTAATGACTTTATTGTGGCACCACATTGTTGTGTAAAGAATTGGAACTTCTTAGTACCTAAATGAAAAAGAATGCTTTCATGCAACACCTATCACTTAGCTTTTCATGCCTGTCTGTACCAGTTACTTTTTTTATCTCTCTCCTTAGTTTACTGCCAGAGAAATGACAGATTAGGAGATAATAATAAATATCCATAGAAAAAGTATATGTATGTGTGTGGTAAGTAAGGAATATGATGAACAGGATCTATTTCTGTAAATAATTTAGAAGAGCATTTTTATTCATTTCAACTGCGTGCCTCACCCACTTATATTACAATAGTTTCATGCCCCATTGCCTTTAAAAAACTTGAGTAAACAGGGCCATTAATAATAGAGCTGCAGAGACATAATTTTGTCAGTGGATAACAGTAGACAGAAAAATGATGACAACTTGGCATTTGTGAGCTTATATCAAGGGGGCAAGGTATTTTTGTGTGG
Source organism: Lingula anatina (assembly GCF_051362555.1). Classification (NCBI taxonomy): domain Eukaryota; kingdom Metazoa; phylum Brachiopoda; class Lingulata; order Lingulida; family Lingulidae; genus Lingula; species Lingula anatina. The sequence continues at coordinate 68,340,131 of NC_141767.1, read as the reverse complement.
ATTCTTCGAAATGGTAAAACTGTTCTTCAAATGGTGCTATTTGTGGATTTTAACCCTCCCCATCCCTTACCCCTAAATTAAGAAAGTGAGAGACAGAGAAAGGGAAATGAATGAACAAATGAATAAATCAAAGAAGCACATTGAAATCAATACATGTCACAACTACTATGTCACTTAGTCTACAAACAAATAAAAAATGAAGAAAAAAAAACACTGTCAATTCAATAGCTCAGCTTTGGGCACATCATCATTTATTACCATATTTTTTGATTCATCTTTGCCAGAGGCATTGGTTTTTAACACAGATAGCTGTCTCCAATTTAAATTTTGAACCGAGTGTGCAATTTTCATAAAAGGGTAAACCCTTTGTCACTGTGGGCTGTAACCTGTGAAATTTCAAAATTAAAACCCAGCCAAGTGTGATACAGGGGTGTGCGTCTTGTGGGTGGTGTACCCCCAAGTGTGCAAACATTTTAACATGCAGGTTTACCACTGTGTAGCCACTATTCATGATAATCCCACAGCCTGGTTTGTAATGTATTAGCTTGTTATACTATACACAAGGAGACATGGTTGGCAGGCTCTCCTATAGGGCCCAGTCTACTCTATCTGGGAAGCTGTAAGGCAAGATGGTTTGAATAAAATGTGCTGAAAGAAACCGTTTTCTATAGAGAGGGATACAAAGGCCTGGACAGGGCGTGCTAGGCCAGGGTTTGCCTTAGATGGACAGTTGGTGAAACTTTATTTGTCAGTATTCATGCTGCCTTGGAGCCAGTGTTAGTTATCTGAAAGAACCTGACATAGATGCAGTGCCAGTGGGTGATGCTATCGCCACACTGGAGGGTGAGCTTATTTGAATTTTGCCGATTAACTGTTTAAAAAAAATAGTGCCAATTGTGTGGAAAACATCAAAGTCAGGTTGTGTAACACTATCACTCCCTAACAGCCATACGGAGAACCTTGGGTTAAGGGAGCTGACTCTGGCTTGTTAGCCTCAGTGAAAGGTATAATCTAAAGGAGTATAGATGCTGCATCCCTTGGCTTTGGTCCACAGCAGTTAAGGTGGTCAAAGGCAACTCACAGTGGACATACACAAAGATGTGACACATACTCCAGAGCATATGTGAAGAATGGGCTTGGGCATCTTAACCCTGCTCCTTGGTTCTAGTAAGTATTAACAGCCTGTATTAAGTCCGTATTCTTTCCTAGTTTGTTATATGTTATCACGGTGGCTTTACAGAAACTAATATTTGTGTTTGCCCAGAGGTAGTTTCGCTCAGAAAGTCATTACAAATGGTCTCATAAGCAGGGTTCAGGCATAATGCTTTGGAATTCTGAAAATATTTTGGTCATAGCTGTGTTATTACATGCACGGTTGGGCACTTTCTTATTTTTCAATAAGCAGAGATTTAACTTTTGATACTTGGTAGGGTCTGTGCACATTTTGTACAGGGAAAGGCAAGATCAGTTACTTTTAGTGCTAGCCATTGTGTTGGAAACCATGGACTGTGGCCACTGCTGAACTGGTCAAAAGTTATTGAAATTTTTTTTGTGTGCGCAGTTTGCAAAATAAGATAAATAAATGTAAATTTTATTGTTAATGACATGGATTATGTTTAGTTTGAGGAAATACACACAATATCACCCTATTCTAGTTATGGAAATGCATGCAGGGTAAATTTTGTAATATTGATGTGTTTAAATCGATGCAAGTTCTGAAGCATCATCAACAAATGGCAATTATGCTCAGAATTTACATCACAACAGCGTGGTAACTATGATGTTGTTTGTTGTTCTCTGTTGGGCAGTGGTTAAGCCAGTTGACTATAGTGGTCTGAAGTACCCAGGGGCAATTATACACAGTGCAACTCACAGTGTCAGCTTCCTATGATGAATAGACTGGCACTTGGAATAAATTTTGTTGGAATTCCACTGTAAAATATGTGATGTTATTTGTCAGTTGTATACTGTCATGAAGTGATTACTTAATATAAAAAGAGTGATGAAAAAGTTTTCTTATCTTGCTGCTGCAACAGACATTTTACTAAGCAGCATATTTCATGTGACTTATAATCTAAATTCTTGTTTTCTGCCATTCGCTGCTTATAAATGCTGTTTCATGTAGCTATGCATTATTTTAATTTTTGCTGTATCTATTGAAAAAAAAATGAAAAAATCCAACCCTATCTTTTATATACATTTATTACATGAGGAATGTCATTTTAAAATCATTCTTATGACTTAACATTTCAATTTTTGAAGAGCCTTCATTTTTTTCTTTTATGAAAGATTTGGTACATTCACTGACAACTTTCTCTCTTCTGCTTATTTACTCTTTTACATAACTTTCTCATCTTTTCATTTCCCCAGAAAATTTAATTTGCCACAGATCTGTAGCCCCTCATCTTAAATCTCTAGCTAGGTCTTAGGAGAAAATTAAATTTAGCAGAAATTGTTAAATAGAGATGATGATTTAGAAGAAAATTCTGTGAAATAGCTGTAACTGTCATTATTCCCTGTCATGCTCTGTTCTGTATGAAGCAGTCCTTACAGGTCACAAGGATGGCCAAAGCTAACTTACAAGTCTTGTTTACTAAGATTTACCTGAGGCATCATGTTCCTCTAGCCTTGCTCAATGATAATAAACAGATTCCTTTAACACTCAAGAACAATTTACTTGATCTAATACTAAATCAGTTTTAGTATCTAATCAGAAGTTGAGTGCTGAACTCTTGTTATTTTTTTGACAAAATTGGAGGGAAAAAATAAGACATAAAGAGATATATCTATTGAGTTAGATCATTAAACCTTTATGATAATGGCGGCTGTCACTTCACTAGTTAAATGACTTCACTTCTTTATAGAAACTGTCATCTTTGACCTAGGTCGAACATGCGACATCTACTCTGACTGTACTGTCACTACACAGTGTCTGCTGTCATTAGAGTTCAAGTGATCATTAGAAGAAACAGCTTGTGCTGCTTGAGAGGTTATTTGTTGGCTTCTGATGTATGGGACATGTCAGGGGAAATGAAAATATCAGTTTGCTGTTTTGTTTAGCTGCAATATTGACTTTAATGAACAGGCTGGCTGTTTAACATTGATAAAATATCAGTATTGTTTACAACACTATAAATTCCACTGATTTTAATGGAGTTTACTCCAATGAATGAATCTATCCAGCTTAATGTTTTACAGAAGTTTATATAACAGGCTGATTTGGAAAACCATGTTGCTTTGGAAGTCGTATGGCAACGTCATGCAATTTAGATAAGTGGTGAAGGCATTATTAATCTTCCTGATCAGAAGTCACAAATGCTAAGGATCTTTGAAATCAGACCTTTGCCTGCATAAGTAATAGCATTGCTCACGGTCTCAGTTTATGCTGGTAGAAGAAAGTATCCTTTGTCATTTTTCAAAGTATGCATATGTTTGAATTAGAATTTCACAAAATCACAGAAATTTGGTAAGAAATAAATAAATTATTTTCTTGACAGAAGTGGTATTGAGAATAAAGAAGAAAAAAGAAGAGAAAAACTGTGCATTTATTAACATACCAAGACTTTTTAAGCCTTTAATAGTTTATATTAGTATGTGTAAAACTGGGCCAGTGGATTCCACAATAACAAAGAAAAATGGGCACGAGATTTTAAACATAGATCAAGGGGGAATTTACAAACGCCCATTACTCATAACCTTTTTATCTTGATGGTATATGATACTGCCTTCTGGTTACAGCAGAGAACATGACACTGTCTCTTCAGACTCTTGTTTGATCACTGTAGATGAGGGGGTATAACTCCCAGCAACTGGTTATTCTCATCATTGTGTACTTCATCAAATGTCTTCTTGTTTTTTATTATGTCCTTGAAATCTGCCCTGAAGTTGATAATTGTGAAATTTAAGTAAGACATGCTTGTATTGTGTTGTGATGGGCCTTCTGGTTATACTCAAGTCTTGTTTGTAACTTGAAGGAAGAGCAGCCAGCTGTGTCTAACAAGCCTGGAAACTGCAGGTTCTGAGCACAGATTAAAAAAATAATAATAATGGGGAAATATTTGGATATTTAAATGAAAGAACGAGCAAGCAACCAGGTGTTTTATCAGGAATTTAAATATAATGAAAAACAAAAAGCCACCTGTTTTCAGTTTCATATTCTGTGGTTGACGGGGCACTCATGAGATGATTCATATCTCATCTAAAATAAAGATTGGCATTTAACATAGTTTCCACCTCATCATCTTCCCGTTACATTGTTCAGATGGAGGCATTCAATTTAAAAAATCATGTATTTTTCCACAAACATGCAAAGTTTTAATCAAGTGTAATTTAGTTCTGACCAGAAAATGACAAGTCCCATCCAGCAGGAACATTAGTGCCTGTTGTTCACTTAGTGAGAAGGTTAAGTAAATGATCCTGCCTCATCAGTCATCAGGGCCTGGTATGTGGTACCTGTGTACCCTTGACCTGCTACATTACCACTAATCAGTATCAAAATAAAAGAAACTCCTAGATACCACTTAGCAAATGTTGCACTTGTCTATTTTTTCAAATGGAATGTAGAAAAGTCTGCTGGAAGTGAATGCAAAGATTATTGGTAATTACTAGTATTCCCTCCCCCCCCCCCAAAAAAAAAAAGTGTTATGAGAGTAAAAATGATTAAAAAAAAAAATTCGCTTATGAGAAAAGTGTTTTGGATACAGTGTTTAAGTATTAAATATTTTTGTATCTGATTTTCTTTTGAAGTCTGTTTTTGTAAGTACCTTCATAAGTACCTTTAATACATTGTACTTAAAGTGGTTGCTCACTCTCATACAGGAGTGAATGTTATGCAGCACCATGCCGATACCAAATGTGCACTAAGCATGCTGCTGTAATATTGCCATTTGGTAGACCACAAAAACCACAAACCAGACGATCAAGTTAAGTGTGTTCACAGGATTAAATAAGGTGTCAAAACCACAGTATCAGTGCATAATACTATCAGCATCACATCGTTGGCTTATAGGAAGAGAGTTTTCATCATCAAAGCTCCATCAAGAATCACAGCAGCTCATGTGCAAGAAAGCCATCTATTCAAACTCCCCCTTGCAACTCTTTGACGGGAAAACATTCAAGAAAACATTTTTTCCACATAACCCTTGCCTCAAAAGCTCTCCAATCAAGCAACCATTGACCCAGAGTGACTGGAATTATTTCTTTAACTCTATGGTTTGTAATTGAAGAATTTGAGTTCTTGGTTCCTCCTGTTTCATTCAGCTCAGGTTTGTTTATGGAGACATTGAACAGGCAATGAGTGAGTGCGTTTGCATGGCAGGGAACTGTATAGGGGATGACAGCCAGGTACAGCTTGGGATAGGTGTTTAATGCATGCTTTAAAAAAAAGTGAGTGAAAGAAGCCAACGGAAGTGCGGTGAAGTGAAGTACAATTTATGGCAAAATGCATCATATTACAGAAATTGTTCAAGTTTTTGAACACTGATATGTTGCTTGTGTAGAAAATTACAAATATATTGAAGAAATGTTGAATTTGATGCAATTCAAGTAATTGTCATCATCAGTTATCAAGCACTTTATGAGCTCAGAGGAGTTATTATTATAGAAGTTGACAGAGACACAGACCTTGTTTAGTGGAACTACAGTATTTCTCAAGACTATTATACCTGGCTAGTTTTCCAATGTTATAACAGGCTATCAATTAGCCTAGATAAGGCAACCAAAAGCCCATTAACACTTAACTTAAAAAGTGCTTTACATAAGACATACTTGATTGGTTTGTGGTTAATAGAGCTTAAAATGAGGCAATTTGTGGATGGCACTTGAGTCATTATTGGTTGTCAAACCCCATTAAAGATAATGGTAGGGTTGAGGATAAGGGATGAAGAATGAAAACCTGATCTGTGTAATCTTTGGGATTTTTAAAATCATTTATTTAGCTCTGTGTTTACATCAACTGTAGAGCAGATACTTTTGTGGCAGTTGAATGGAGAACCAAGTTACGGGATTGCATCTCTGTGTCGTCTCATGTTTTATTTTAATTGAAAAGGGCCTCCATTGAGATTTAAATATAATCTGAAAAGTGCAGGTGGTTAGGACATTTATCTAACCCTAGGCCACTTGAGCTGTTTGCAAATAACACCATTGTTGTTTAATTCCAGAGGAAAATGCAGGTTTTACTGAGGGAAATCAAGTTACTTGGTGTGTACAAAGAAAAATTACCCCCTAAAGATTAAATTTTATTTATGCAAGGCTGAATTACTGAAAGAAGGATATCTTTATGTCAGAGCCAGCAGAGGATTTTTATAGCTGTCACGCTTTATTTTGTCATTGTTCAAGCAAAACTTACCTAACACTCTGTGATGGCCAGTGATAAATTGAACCTATGTTGTTAACTAGGTAAAAGCATGTGCCGCAGTCTTTTCTGCTGTGTGTTAAGGGATCAAGTATTACCTGCCCACCACAGACTGCCAAGGTGAAGGATACTCTGGGACTGGACATTTGTTTGCTTGATATTATTCCACTTCGATTGAAGACCAAATAACATTTGTGTTGAGTAAATAAGCAATGTAGGCTTAGCATTTTGCTTTGATTTGGGGGGTTAAGTTTGAACAAAGGGGAGAAATAACTTTTGCTGCATGGTGAACCTTGGGAGATAGTCAAACTGGACAATGCCTGTTCAGTTAAGTGGACGCTTGGGTAGTCACTTCAGTATGCTCGTGAATTAAAAGGATCAAACTTATGTTATAATCATTCACCACAAAACAGAGGTGATATTTTCATTCTAAGATTTTCAAAGAAAGAGGACAAAAGTTTTGAAGCACCTGTTATCTTGCCATGGAGGAGATGTGTATATGCCAGCCTTGTTTAGCAGCACTGATGTGTTGTTACTGCATGAATGTGGGCAGTGTGATCCTGTATGCAGGTGAGCTAGGAATGGTTCGGGAGGGCGGAGCTTAGTTAGGGGCTGATCTTTTAAGCTGTTCGTAGGTTTTGAACGTAAATGTAAAACATTTACATTTCTGGACTTTTCAAGTCTAAAATCCACAGTTTCACGTGTATGTTACTGAAGATATCTTTGAAGCCAAATCCACAAGTTTGTGTTGATCTGATTGATGTTGCCTTCACATCTGCGTGTATCACCTATTATCAGTTCATACTCCACTTAATCTCAGTACACGACCACAGCTCATAAGAAGCAGATTGCACTATTTGTCCCCTGGTTGATAAGGCTTTGAAGATGTGAAATTATTGGTGATTTGTGAAACAAACTCGATTTTGTGGTTTCTAAGTTGATGTGAACTAAGTAGTAATTAGCAAACAAATATTTTTCACAGTAATAAAAGACCTGTCAAAACAGTTGATAACAAGGAATGTGAGCATGAAAACAATTCAAGAATTTTGGCATAGACAACATTTATCAAAAAGTAAATTTAGAAATCTTTCCATGTTAAAGATGGAATGAGATGGTTTGTCCCATTCAGTAAGTTAGCTCACTGAGTAGTCAGAGGGAAAAAAGGCTTTCCTCCCCCCTCCATGTTGACTGACTACGCTGAATTGAAAGAAGTGACCCAAAGTCCTATTTCTAAGCGGATATGAATGTTTTATGTTTGTAATTCAATATTTTAAATCTGTTGGATCTGTAAATGCTTTGGAAGGGGAAAGGCATTGTAATAAACCCAAATAGGCCACTTTAAATTCTCAGTGTGCTTAATTTAAGGCATTCCAGATATTTACTTTTGTTGCAGCAGAAGAAATAGTAAAAGTTTTTCAATGAATTAAAAAACTGTGGTTTTTATATTGATACTCACATTTTAATTTTTCTTTAAAATAACACATTTGCATTGTCTCTATTTACTTCCAGACTTACTGACAAGCACGCTGGTAACATTTGAAGAATTTGTTTGTGACTACAACTACCTCGATGTGACGTGCCCCAAGGAGACGGCCATCAGTATCCAGTTTGCCCACTATGGTAGACAGGTCCCAAACTCAGAAATGTGCCCCCCACGTGCCAAGTTATCCGATTTTTATGGCAATAGTCGTGCAGATACAAACTGCCTGGCAACTTCATCATTAGAGGTGAGTGTCTACATGTGCTTTGAAATCTTTATATTTTTTTCATTTTAGGAAAAAAGTATAAGCACTTGGGATGATGAAGGCTATTTTGACAACTGAGTTAATACACCTCAGCATCAACAAAAATTATTTCCAACCAAAATACCCAAAGGATGAGCAAGTTTCACCGCCTTTTAACATTTTTATAACAGACTACTAGCGCACCCTGTTGTTGGAAAGTAGGCAGATGGGATTTTCTGGATAGTGAAAGTTTTCTGGTTGGAACCCTGTGCATCATTTATGTCATCTTTGAATGACATTACTTAACATTTTCCTACTGTCTTGCTGGGAGTTGAGGGCTAGAATTTCTTTTTTTAAATATATTTGATATGTCAGCTTACAGGCATGCTTTAGAATAAATGTGTTGCATGTGTAAAGGTTATTTGGGTAGTTTAATCATTCCTTTAGAAGGTAAAGATAAAATAGTTTAGTGAGTGGTAGGAAAATACACATTACCTATCAGTTGAATCATTGTTTGTTTTCTACACTGATATCTGCCTATTCTCAAATGAGGAAGTTGAAGTTGAAGCATACATTACAGTAGCGAAAAAAGCTGCTGAGTAATTACCAATTTGTGCAGTTATTGATACCATACAGTAATTTTCTTGTAACAGGATATCTCATCATTATAACTTGTTGATCCTTCTATTATAAAGGTAATTTTAGATATGAAATTGCTCATTAACTACCAAAGAATTGCCCCTTTGTTGGATGAATCTTCCAAATTTGACAGTTTTTTATGATTCCCTTAAGTATGCTATTCATATGAAATCTACGGGATCCATCTATATATGTGCTACTTATGTAGAAATAGTCTTTCATTTCTCACATCTTTCCAACTGTCATGAGTGTTAATTTGTTATGTTCAAGGCTTAACAGTTGACAAAATGAACAGACCTTTAAAATACTCGTAGTGGTATTTGCATGCACTGACATCAGCACAACCGTGGACTTCTCAGGAAATTAAAGGATAACCTTGGAGTCACGTCACCCTAATGCAGACACAGAAAACTTGTCAACTCGATTTGTTGTTTTAAGCCATTTTGCTATGGTCATGACTCTCATATTGATTTTTCTGCACAAAATATTACCAGAGTTTTAAAACGAGTGTTAGATTAAAGATTAAAGAAAGTGAAAATCGGAGTTATATCTGTTGATCATTGATCTAAAATCTTTGCCAAACATAAATTATGCTTTATTAGATGTGCTCTTGCCTGATCCTAGCAACACCTGTGAAAGTCATCTTTCATGGTATAAATGTCAAGCTCATTTTGCAAAATTTCTGTATCTGCATCACAGCTCATGTGAAATTTCATGTCTGAAAAGATCCTTTTGTTTTTTCTTGGTAATAAAACATTTTCTTGCAAAGTCAGTCCTCAAGGGGCTGGTCCTTAAAAACCTTTTTTTGGAGAGCAAATAAAGATTTTAGTGAAAACCCCATTCTTTACCTTGTAAAATAAATATCTAGATATGCCTGGCAAAGTGGCAAGTTTTTCTAAAATGAAGATAAAGTACAATCTGGGGAATTACAAATTTAACTGCTTCCCAAAGTAATGCATGCCAATTACTGAGGTCTTGCCAGACCTATCATTTTGTTCCCTGAGACAGCTCGTTCATCAGTTGAAGTATTCTTGTAGCTGATGGTTATGTTGAAAACTAGTAGTGACACCTATTGCCAGACTGTAGCATTACTTCAAGATCTAAAGTAGTGCATTCACAGATATAACTTATTAAGGGTTTTTTTAAAAAAAGTATGGAACTAGAGGCCTGATGAAATAATAGGAAAGGGTTGGGTGATGAGACATTTATGTATGATAATAACAATCTGTCATGTTTGAAATATTGGTGTTACTAAATGCCATCTAATGCATAAAAAGTACTTTAATACTTATACGGTCATACATAAAATTGGTGCTAAATTTAAAATTGCTTCCACTGAATTCAACTCATGTTTGGAGGTTGGGGGGGGGGGGGGGCAGCATTTCCAGATTTTAAATTGTTATTTTTATTTAGCTGTGGATCAAAATGTATTGAAATAATTTAGAATTCTGTTTGATCCTCAGTCCTTGAAAGTCAGTATTGATTTGTGAGCACTTATCCCTTGCACCACAATGTCCAGCACAACACAGGGCCAGCTGTTGACAGTGCTCTAGGGAGCTGGGGCAGCTGGTCCTGATTGATTTAACAGCTAATGAGTCTGTGGAGGGAGTCACAAAGGAACTGAGGAGCACCTGCTCCACATAGTTGAGCACAAAACCAAAGGAATTACTAACTGCATTCTTTAGAGGTTTTGGTCACACCAAACACAATATTGTAGTCTGACTAACATTTGATATTTCCTCACTTGACTAACAAGAAAACTGTTTTAAGTTCCTGATGTTCAGTTGTAATTCTCTCTCTCTCTGGCTTTGCAGTTGTACCAAATTGTCTGAACTTGTTTGGTGTTTGGAATAAGATAATGATTATGATGGAAATGAATGCTGGTCATATATTTGCTCACCCACAGAGGCCTTGACTTAATTAGTTCTTATTGAGCGCATTCAGAGCAAGTTGATCCGCAGACTAAATATGGCCGACTCACTTAAAAGCGATGCCGCTAATTCCCTGACGATCTCCCCACCTCCACATGTGCCATTAAACGGATTAAATCTCAGCTCCGAGGTTTAATTGTTAGGCCCTGCAGCGACAGTGTGTGTGGAGGCAGGGAGACCATCAGGGAATTAGTGGCATTGCTTTTATGTGGGGATGGTCAGATCAGTTAGTCCGCGGATCATCTGTACTGAATGCGCTCATTGCCTAAAGCCCTTTGATTCACTTTATCACCAGATTGGTTAATCTGATTAATAGAACTAGACTGGCTGAATGAAGTTGAGAGCAGGTTGCTAGGTCATAGTGGGCTTCATTATTTGCTTGGATCACTCAGTGTGTGACATAGCAAGTTTAAGTTTCAAAGACATATTGGTGTATGAGGTTCAGAAAAGATCTTTTTTTTTCCAAATAAACTGAAATTTCTTCAGTCACTGCAAAGCTAGAGGGGTCTGGAAAAAGTTGGGAAATGTTAAATTTCCCTGCATTCTGGTAAAATCTCAGCACAATTTTTGTATGTATTCTCCTAGTCCCTAAGAAAGACACCCCCCAAAAATAAATAAATAAATAAATAAATAAATAAATAAATAAATAAATAAATAAAATCAATTTTATCCATACATTTTTAAATGTGACAGTCTAACAAATGGACTAGAAAGTTGGCTTTATTTTTACTGATATCTCATTATTATAGAGATGTCAGAAAGTAATTTCAGTCAATTCAATACAAATGAATGCAGATATTTTTATGCTTATGAAAGCAGGGTTTATTTTCTACAGTTTTATCTGTGCTCTCTTAGGAATAAAATATATTCAAATTATATCAAAGATAAGACCTGTTCTTGGCTGGAAGGGTATAATTTTGGTTAGTAATTGTTTTTGAAATTTTGTTTAAGTGTGTGAAGGAGTGGTGCAATTGTTAACAAAAAACAGGCATTAGGGAGCTCACAGACCGACATCTTTAGTTTCATTGACTGGAAAGCAATGGGGTGTAGTATATTAAACTAACATTATCTTTATGACTGTACAAGACACTAAGTCAAAACAGCTGTGACTAGTTGAAAAGTTAGGACTAAGGGAAAAAATTCTGTGTGGCAAATTGTGAAAATTATTTCAGTCCAATGAAAGGAGCAATATGAAGCTAGATTTTTGTTTGATTGAGGTGTGAGTGAGAAACCAGAGGGAGAAAACTCATATTTCTTTCATACTGAAAGGAGAGGAAGTTGATAATATTTGACAGCAACAAATATCGCGGCATCATTTATCATCCTATTGGCAAAACAACTGCAACAAAAGGGGTCACAAATTTGATTAAACATGAGAAAATATGAGGAAACTTTAAAAGCTGGAAGTCCTTTGTCCTTGTGCAGTCTTACTCTGTCTACAGTCTCCAGATGTTTATGGATTGTATTAATTGTGTTTGCTTTTGATTATTCCATGTATCCAGCTCAGTGAAGTCTCACTCTGAAGCAGACTAACTTTGCCGCCTTTTAGTGACCTGTAAGGTCATTCTTTCTTGAGGGGGTACTTAAAATGGGTACAATTGAGCCCATTACATGTGCTGTATTTATCTTAAGAAAAAAGTCATTATTATTGCATCAACAGCTGATTCTTTCTTGTAAATCCATTGCAGCATTGCCAAATATGTTTCAGGGAAAAAAAAAGTTTTTTTGAATTTTTTCTCATCTGTATCCCCCTCAGAGATTAGTTGTGCCACCTTGCAATCTGTGGTCAGTGTGAGGCAGTGACTTTAGTTATCCCAGTGGACGCTGATAAGACCAGATCCTATCTCCTGACCACAGCTGAAACACCCTGGGGTGTGAGGTTGATGCTGGAAAAGAAGCAGGATCTCATAAGCACCATTTCAAGGAAGGTCCACTGTGAACACATGGTGAGGCATAAACAGCTACTTAACCAATGCCTAGTGCAGGAGAAGAAAGCTATTTAGGAGGAGACTGGTGATAATCACACAGCTGAATGGACTTCATTTGCTAGTGGCCTGAGGCCAGTTTCATCTCCTATTCCTTCTTCGTATTGGATCTAAAAGTTAGACCAGGCAAGAAAAGCTTCTCCACCTACTCTCTGGCTTAATGTGCTGTGCTGTGTTTAAGGAGAAGATTGTTGTTTAGTCAGGAGCCAGAGTGCCAAAACGCATTACTCACATATTGGAGATCAATGTCAGAAAGTTACAGCGTCTTTGGATGAGCAAGCTTATTACTGATCTCATGATTGGTTCTTGTTCAGGAATCATTGCTTCACAGCACTGGACTCTGGGGCTTATTTAGTCATCATTGTATGTGAAGGAAAGAAGTACTGAGCCACAAGGAGATATTATTGTGAAGAAGAAAATGGAGAGATGGATTATTACCAAGTGTTGTTATGTTGTTAAGGTTTTGATATTAATGGTAGGTAGAAAATAGCTTCCTATAGTAAGTGCTTAGTTATGCGTAGCATCCAAAAGTGTTATGGTCTTGTACATTGTGGATATTTATAGGATGTTATAAACATACTAGTAGTGGATGTAATGGCATGCTTAATTTTTAATAAATATACAGATATTGATCAGAATTTATGTCTAAATTGGTAGAAGAAATTGTTGAAATATTGTCTTCTTAATTTTCAACATATTTCTCTATAAATAATTATACACTTAACCTTTAGAGATAACATTGTTGCATGAAATACTTATGTGTGTATATATCTAACTTATCAATACCTGCCCTATAAACTACAGGAACATGAGTTAGTTATTCAGTGTCCAGTGGTACTGGTTAATAATTGATTCCTACGGGACTATTGACCCATTAGAGCCTGCGTCATCAAAACAAACGGCAGCCATTCTGGAGGGAGACCGGAATCGTCTGCTGCGCATGAACAAGCCATGTCTGTAGTTCAGTTTTCGTTTTCTGTATTTTCTTTGATATTTAACCGAGCAAAATGATGAATTACTGCAGGTTATTTGATCGAGAGAAGATAACTAACTTTACAAGCGTTCACAGGCTGCCTGCAGTGGTAACAATCCATGGTGAAGGAAATAAAACCATAAACGGAGGAGAGACGGCGAGGTGGCTTTGAATCAAGACTCTTCGGAAAAGTAAAGGATAAAACTAATTTATTTTATAGCAAAGAATGAAGAGCCAGCGGTGCAGATTTTACCATAAAAGAAAAAACAGTAGAAAACCAAAGACCTAGGTGTGTACATTGGGGGCGCACGTACACTACATACAGTATATATTTAAAGTAGTGCCCAAAAAGTTTGGGTGGAGAGTGTGTTAATTAGTTAAAACGTGTGGAAATACCCAGGCAGGGTTTCGACTTTTATAATGAAGACTCACCTATTGCCTTGGGTGTAATTTGTTATCAGTTACGGTGCTCTCTAGATTTTATCGGCTGTCACCTACCTCTTTAATACCTGGTTAGCATTATTGCCAATTAGTGTCAAGGCTATATTTGTACTGTACACAGCTGAGCTGGGCCAATTAAATCAATTACCTATATGAGGTGCATTTGGAAGTTAGTGGCCTAATTTTCGATTTGGTGTAGTGATAAGAGTAATTTTATTTTGCAAGTAAATTCTACCTCAGGTGTAATTGACATATAACCTCATGATATGAATTTGCACTTTCCTCTGTAAAAATGTTAAATTCTGCTCCTTTCAACTGTAATGTTGTAAGTTACAATACGAATAAAAATCACTGTTGTCATCTTTCTATTAATTTACATTTAGGAAATTGACTGGCATTTCCCACCAAGCCACACTGATTGGGCGCAAGTAAATTATCAAAAAAAAAAAAAAAAAAAAAAACAGAAATGAAGATCAATTCATGAACTGAATTATTGTTATTTTACATTGGACATCATAAATACATAAGTGTGAAAAATGCCTTGCTTCTGTGAATGACTGAATAATAATAAAATCCTAACATGTTGCTTATATGAATGGTTGCATGGTGAATAATAAACTCTCAAACAACAGTCTTGTTACATGTACTTTCTAATGAACCAATATGAAGTACAAGAATGTTGAAATAATTTCTGACAGCCTCACGATGTAGAGATAAGTCATAACTGACAGCAATATTTCATGTCATACTTTATGACAATCCTGCATACATTCTTCCTTGAGTCCACAAGGGTTTATCCTGATGATCAGCTCAAATTTCTCCTTATATCTATCCTTTATGAAAAAAGTTGCTTCTATGTAGGGTTAAACTTATGATTACACATTAAAATCTCTCAAACTATAACTGTTATTACCCAATGAACAAGAAAAATGAAGTACAAGATAACTGAACTATCTTCTGACAACACGATGTTGGATAAGTAGCATTTGGTAGGATTTCATGTTTTTAGACTGTCTTGAGTTCATATTGGTCGATCCTGCTAAGCAGCTGAAGCTTCAGCTTGTATATATCCTTTTCCCTTTGGTGTACTTGATCGCGATATGAAGTTTATTTTATTTTATTTGGTTCACCTATATTACCGCTACTATTCCCCGTCGTTCATTCCCTCCAGCATGGCCGCGGGACTAGTGTTACGGAGCAAATATGACGTCACTGTAATGGGTTAATAGCTCCATTGTTTCAGCACACAGTTTCAATTATTGCCTCTGTGTTCATTTGTGTAAGTATAGGTTTGATTTGTTATTTCAAGTTATTAGCTGGTATGCAGGTGATGCCTGGTTCAGTAAACTTGGGCCTACATGATAACAGCTCATATCTGTTAACACGAGGACCTAAAAGTAGATTTGCAGGGAAATTATTTAAACTCATGGAATGCAATTAATGCTAGAGAATAAGCTTGCTAGACTCACAGTCAGGGTCTACCTGAATATACACCAAGAGCAGGGAGTAAATGCTTGTTGCTGTTTAACAAAGGTTAAGCATCCTTTAATTGGCACACCTTTAACAGGAGTAAACTGAATTTAGAAAGGTAGAACTGATTATGTGGTTTGATAGCTTCAGGGACTAAACCGTTTAGCCACTGTTGTAAAGTTAAGGTAATTTTATAGTCAGGGGGAAAGAAGACGGAACAGACATACAATTATCACAATCAGATGGTGATGTATTATTAAGTGGGAAGGGATAGGCTGGCTAGTGGGACAGTCATATAGAGGTGGGAACGGCCATTATCTGAAGTGGCCTGAATAGAGGCTAGCTGGCGGACAGCAGCATTTGATGTTGGAAGTAGGTTTGCCTTTTTATTTCAAGTGATAGGGTTGAACCTCTGTGTCCCTGGAACATCATCTTGGAAGGCAAAATGAAAGTGAATTTGTACTGTTGTGCAATAGACTGCAGTTTGACAGAACTTGAGAGAAAATGGCCCAAACAGTATACATGGTTAAATTCTGTCAGCTTTCATTTATTGTTGCACTGCACTCACTAATCTGCCATTATCTATGCCCAACTATATCTTCTAAATCCAGCAAAATCTTGCTTGATTTTACCCTAATTCACAGGACTTTATGTAATCCCTGATGATGTCCATTAGTAAAGACACATTCAAATGAAAGGACTAATGCTCCTGTCTAGATATACGTAATTCATAATCATATTAATCTAAAGTGCTTTTTCATTGAAATGCTGCATGCGACCTTTAGTTACTCTTATATATTAAATCTTGCTCATTCATGTGCTAGGTCCAGCTGGTCACTGGTTCCCACTGATAACTTTATACCTGTGGTCAGTGTGGTCAGTTACTGTGTGACTGTGTGTTAACATATTGGTGAAAAGCTGATTTACCCACATTAACACAGGCTTGACAGGAAAGGAACTAATTTTCCCTAATGTGCACCAAATATTTTCTGTCATCTTGATAAAATCAATCAACATTGCCTGAGAAACAGAGCAGATAAAGAACTTTGAAATGAAGTTGAACTTCCCCTCCCTTTTGAAATCTCAGGGATTTTATGATGTGAAGGTTTGTCACCTAAAAGAGCTGGTTTATTCCAAAATTGACAAAATCCATTATTTTAAATTTTTTAGTCAATTTTAAGACTGCATAAATGTCAACAGCGCAAATGTAACTAGTCAGAAAATTTATCTTAATTTTGTAGATTAATGGATTTCTAAGGACCAGATGTAGTGAATTGGCAGTTTTCAGATTAAAAAAAAAATAACGAGGTCTTTCACATAGTTGGTAGTACTAAGACTGAGTAAATAAGATTTAAATTCTTGGTTCCTAATGGTCTGTGAAGTCAGGTAAGGAGGCCAGACATCCTGACCTTTTAAATGGCCAGCTCATTGTGAGGTCAAATATGTGGTCAGCTTTGAATGTTAACCAGGGTAGTGTGGTCCAGCTCTTCTTTCACATGAATGACAGGAAACCACCGGCTTCTTATTAACCCTTGACATGGACTGACAGGCTGTATGCTATGATCTGGATAAGTGAGGGATCTTCACACACCTTTCTTAGACCACATTACCCTTATAAAGGCAAAGAGGGAGGGATTCACACCTGTGAAAAAGAATTATAGGTTTGAATAGTGAAAAGGATTGACCAAAGTACAAAAAAAGATTGAAATGAACAAAGTCCACCTAAGGTCAAGTACCTAAAAACCAAGATCATTAACTGATGAAAAACTGCCCCCTTTTGAATTTCTAATTAAAACAGCTGGCTCCAGATAGTTGAGGAAATCAGCCAGAGAAAGAGAGCTTTGATTTGTCAGGTGAATGAAGGGAAAGTAAATGTTTAACCATTTGATGGACAGAAACCAGCTGTAATAAGAGGTGTTGAGTAAGGAGGATGAAGTTGTCATGATAGTTATCATAAGTTGAAAATTTCCAAATATAGAATGATTTTTCAGTATTTTTTTATCCTTTCTGTTTTTATAATGCATTTATTGTCAAAAGTCAGTTTTTTAGTTTGCATAAAACCTTTTTTATTCTAGCTTAATATCCCACAGTTTCTTCTCACTCACTTTTTAACTGCAGCTGTGAACAGCTTGGAACAGCTTGCAGTTAATTTAAGATAAATCAAGTTATTTGAGAGGACAGCTAGATAAAAATAGACCATCAGTGTCTCCTTATCTGTTGTGTACAGATCATATATGTTGAAGTGGTTCTAAGATTACGTAAACTATGAAATAAGATGTGTATATCTGTGGAAAAAGCTGGCAAATATTGAATACATGTACATTTGGTCACTGCTCCTTGATAACATTTCAAAGTCTATCTTACTTTTGCAACCATGGTGCTACAGTGATGTTGGAAGGCAATTTATTCCAGTTAATTTTGTTGACTATATTACCTCATGTTTGATAAAACCGCCTGCAGTGTGTGCTTGTTTTTGTTAGAATCAGATCTGGCTGAATTTTTTGTATATACTTTTTGGTGCACTTGACAAGAGGCCTGGCAATCTACACCCACTAACCCCTGCAGTTGTATTAGGTTGCAGTGTATGCAAACAGCTTGCCATTGGGAGGCACACCTGATATTTAAAACAATTCTTTGAAAAAATTGACAATTTGTCTGCAGGCAAGAGGCATGAACGAATGGTTTGTTTTATTTTCTGTGTTTTTCAAGATGAACGGCAGTAGAACGCTGGTGACTCATTTCTTCCAGTTTTGATCTGATTAAAAATGCTGCTAGTTTCAGTCCAATAACAAGTTTTAACTGTTGATTCATTGGATGAGGATATCCTGAGATCCAAGTCAAAGGAAATAGTTGTTTAAACAGTGGTGGTGGAAGTCAGTTTATTTTATGAACTAAACATATCTGATAAATATGTTATGGCAGGGATTTTGAGGGCAAATCTTTTAATATCTCTGTGATAAAAAGATTAAGCATCTTAAAGTTTAGTAAAGGGTTTTTAGACCCAGGAAATTTGATTATAAATTGGGGACTATCATGTGAGGACTTGGGTATAAATGTTGTTAAGTTTCCAACACAGTGCTTATTGTTTTTGATGCTTTGGGTCACAGCATGTCACTTCACATTGTTCCAACCTACATCACTATCACATTGTGTGCCAGTTGCACATTGCTCACTTCTTATTTAGAATACAATACTGTGATTCAGTGCAAGTGACTTTTTGGTTACCAGGTGGTAGGGCGTCCCCACTGTGTAATTAGTTTAACTCCTTGTTTTTTTTTTTCATTCCATGGTTACACTGTTATTTTGAGTATACTTCTGAAACCTTAGGATTTATGTACACCTAAATGTCAACTGCCATCTAATTACTGCCTTTGGGAAAATGAAATAATTGAAACCCATAGAAAAAACTGATTAATACTTTTCTTTCAAATGAAGTGAATTCAAATTAGATCAGCTTTTCATTCCACAGTATGGACAAGGCATCTTGGTCTAAAACAATAGAATGATCAGGTATAAATATGTATATGCTTTATTCATTGTAACGTGTGTATCTACATGGATAGATGAAAATGTATTAAAAAAAAAAAATATATATATATATATATATATATATATATATATATATATATATATATATATATATATATATATATATATATATATATATATTATTCATATTCATCAACGTATAACTTATGATTACTGTTGTTATGTTGCAGGTGCTATTAGATGTCTGTGAAAACAAACGCCACTGTTTTCTCCATGCCACTACCACCACATTTGGAAAGGACCCCTGTCCCGGCACCAGCAAATACTTGGAAGTGGCTTACAAGTGTGTTCCTAGTAAGTCAACTGTAAGAAAAAAATTGAATCTACTTAAAAAAGCACAGTTCGGGGTTTTAATCTTTAGTTTAAATCTGCTCACTCTTGAATTAGACATCTTGTTTGTAAAAATAAGCAGTTGTGATTAATGATATGTATTTATTGCTCACCCCAGTATGATTACAGTGTAACCCCTCAGGAAATTTCAATTAATGCAATGTGAATGTGTCAATAAATGTTAAGAAATCAGTTCCAATTACTGAGTCACTTAGTTACTCTCCTGTCAAAAACAACATTTTGTATTCCTGTGAGATTTTCTTTAATTGATTTGAGGCAATGTTCCCTTGTTCTACACAGATTAAATTGAATCAGAAGGCAATGATTTGCAAAGTGTTTCTTAACTATAGAATTATTACCCATGAAAAATGTGCAAAATTTTTTTCATGTTATACCCAATCCATAAAGTGCATGCATATGCATAAAACTCTGTTCAGATTGGACTATATATTTGAAAATAAAATCATATTTTTCAGAGGAGTTTCGTAGCAAAGTTGCTTGTGAAAATCAACAAATGCATCTCAGGTGCCAGAAGTCCACCAGGATATTTGTTTATAAAGCAATGTTTGGGAGGTTTTCCCAGGGTCACTCTGAGTGCCCCAGCACTGGGATTGGAGACACAGGTAAAACTTATTAAAGCCTTGTCACACTGAGTGGTGTACTCTAGCAATAAGGTTATACCATACACTTTGAGACATTGGCTGCTCAGTAGCAGGGCTATTACTGATGAGGTCCACCAATGGAACCTCTGAACTGGGTATAATATTTGCCAACCAGGTAACTGAACTGAACTGAACATTAGGAAGGGCACTTGTGGAGAACGGGTGAAACGGAATAAAATTCCATTTAGTGTAATTACAGTTAGGCTCTCCCAGAGTGTACCGGTACAGACTGTATTGTTTACATGTGTAGCTCGATAAGAAAAATGCTCTAGACACTGCTTAGAAACAAGAGTATTTTTAACATGATCATTGGAATGTTAAGTCCTCTAAAAATATCACTACTTTGATACTTAGAATTGCTGGTAAAGTCCTGTTGCATGGTGGGGAAGGTTCACGTCTTTTTTTATTTTTCACACTTCAGAATAAGCATATATGCTGGCATTTTAAAGTATGGTTTTAACTTGTGCCATATTTTGACATATTTAGATTTTAAACGTTTTGATAAAATATCAGCTGAAAAGGTACATGTTCAGGTTATTTTATACATTTTTTGTAATGAATCATTTTCTTAATTGACGTTCTTTGTGTTATTTGAAGAGCCCAAACTTGATTTCCATTTTATCATTACAAAGCAATTGAAGTGATTTTATGCACTTTATATGCAGCTGCAGAGCCTTTTTAATTCCATACTCAAAGATCTTAATTTAGTTCCTATCTTGTAATTTTCTGGTCTGCTACATTGGTTGGGATAGGATTTCACATTGTGCAAACAGATCTCGGCACAATTGTAGCATTCATCAGAAGGAAAAGGGGGAGAGGCAGTGTCTTGTAACATTCATAAGGGACCTGATTGTTGGAACCCTGTAAGCTGATCATGCCCAGATGAAATCAAGCACAGTGTCATGAGCAAGTGAAGAAATTTAGTTTTAAGGGTAAATCCCACAGAATTAAGTAGAAAAAATTAAATATTTATAAATGCGTTCAGTGCCATTGCAAGAGTGATATATGCAATAAAATTTTAAGGAGAAATATGGTTTGCTAAATTTTTCTTGAAATTTATAATTATCTGAAACCCTTGCATTCTCTTTATTTGGTGAAGAAATGTGCAACATTTCATCCACACTGTTTAAAAAGATGATGCTTGACTTGGTCTGTTAGTTCAAAAACCTTGAGGGCATTGCAAGGAAAGCCTCATCTACTCCATTTATTCCATGCCTCTAAACTGATGTGACAGCAAGTATTTGAAATATTAAAAATGTTACTACAGAAATTTGCCAAAACACATACATCATTATGTACACTAAAAAAAGACATTATTGCCAGTAAATAAAGAATATCCCACAGTAAATAAAAGCAGTTTGCGTTATAATATATAGCGACCAGGTGTGCTCCGTGTTAAAGTAAACATGATTGATGTTAGCACAATATCTCACCTGTCTGGATGCCTGTGTAAAACACAGGCACAGAAGCCATATCAACTGAGGGAGACTAATGATTATGCACTGCCACAGCTGGAAGTCTAGTCAAAAAAAAAAAAGAAAAAGAAAAAAAAAACATTTTGTGTACTGATGTTTTATGTTCTGGGTTGTGTGTAACTTAAGATGAAGAAGTAGCTAGCCTCTGCATCAATTAATTGCTGAAGGTATACTGATTTCTGAACTTAATTTCATTGATATGGTTTTTAGTGAAGCCAAAGTAGAATGATAATATTGCTTTCATATTAACTATTGCTAAAATAATGTATCAGATAACAGCTAGGAATGTAAAAAATGTCAAATGGATTTGGACCGAAATTAAAGAACAGTAGAGCTTTATCTCAAATTTCTGCTTTGTTTTTCCAGAATGCCAATCAGAAGCTGCCTTAGATCAGGTTGTGAAAAGGTGCCATGGGCGTCGCCATTGTGCCATGACTGCAAACACTCGTAACTTTGGAGAACCGTGCTCACCAGGGACATATAAATACCTGATTGTTGTTTACACATGTAGTAAGCAGGACTTTCACTTCTTGAGCCACTGCCCTACAGCACAGTTAACTTACATTTAAAAAGAGTAAATCATGCTTAATTTATCTGCCTATGAAAAAAATACAAATGACATGAGACAAGTGGTATATGAGTATGCAGTATTCAAAGATGTAAAAAACATCAATCATGTTTACTTTAACATGGATGTAAAAAAGATACATTAAAAGTTGAGGTATAATTTTTTATGTACAGACACAGATGTGTCTGTACATATAGCCATCATCTGCGTCTGTCGTCGCCGTCGTCGCCGTCGCCGTGCACTTTTACCGATAACACGATAAGTGGAAAACCATTTTACCTTTTGACTTGAAACTTGCAGAACTGATGAATATTCATAATATGCAGGTCAAGTTCGAAAATCAGCATGATCGGGTCACTTTTAGGGAATTTATGCAGTTTTTTCACTTTTTTCAGCATATATGCAGCACCGATAACACGATAAGTGGAAAACCATTTTACCTTTTGACTTGAAACTTACAGAACTGATGAATATTCATAATACGCAGGTCAAGTTCGAAAATCAGCATGATCGGGTCACTTTTAGGGAATTTATGCAGTTTTTTCACTTTTTTCAGCATATATGCAGCACCGATAACACGATAAGTGGAAAACCATTTTACCTTTTGACTTGAAACTTACAGAACTGATGAATATTCATAATACGCAGGTCAAGTTCAAAAATCAGCATGATTGGGCTATTTTGAGGGAATTTATGCTGTTTTTTCACTATTTTCAATATAAATGCAACACTGATAACACAATATAAGAAAAACGGATTGGCCAATTGTAATTATACTCACAGGAGTGGTCAATCTTACTAAAACGCAGGTTGAGTTCGAAAATCAGCATAATCGGGCCATTATTTTAGAAGTTATACTGTTTTTTTCACATTTCCTCAGATTCAATTCTTAAGCATGTTAACAGTCTCATTATTTAACTAATAAGATGCCTAAAAGTGTTTGTTTGATATTTCCTGCATCTTTACAACATTGTTAGTTGATTATGTAAAAAACATGGTAAACTTGTTATCATGTATTGTGTAATAAAGTGTCAAAAATGGAAATAAACTAATATCATTGCAGTTTGTCAGATTCAATCATCCACTATGTTCAGAATCTCAGAATGGAGGATATTGGACATTTAACACTGTTCTATTGATACTTTTCCCATCTCATCAATTTTTTTAGTTGGTCATATAAAAATGGCAGTAAAATGTTTATTTTGTTTTATGTTAAAAAAGTGTTAAAAATGGAAATAAACCCATTTCAGAACAGTGCTGTCTTGTTTACATTTTGGCATTTTCAAGGCGTGACTTTGAAGTTCCATGGGCCTGAAGACCTTTGCTAGTCACATTTTCTGAATATCTGTGATACAAATATTTTATTATTAAAAATTGATGGTCATTAAGCTGTTAAACATTATGTAATATTGCATCAAAATTTGAAGAAACCCCTATTTTGGGCACTGCTTCCATGATGACCATTTAAGGAAAATCATGTCACTTACTGTTCTCAAACTTACAGGAAAGAAACATGGGACTAAAATACAGCTTCAGTAGGCAATGCAGTCTGTTTGGTATTTTTTTTTAATTTTTTTTATTTTTATTTATTTTTTTTTTTTTTGGCAGTTAAACAGTTTTTTGTGAAAATTTAATTTTTCACATATTGGCATTTTCATGGTGTGACTTTAAAGTTCCATGATCTTGAAGACTTTTGCTTGTCACATTTTCTGAATGTCCATGTTACTAATATTTTATTAATAACATTTGATTGTCATTATGCTGTTAAACATTATTTAATGTTGTATCAAAATTTGAAGAAACCCCTATTTTGGGCACTGCTCCTATGATGACCATTTAAGGGAAATCATGTCACTTACTGTTCTCAAACTTATAGGAAAGAAACATGGCACTAAAATACAGCTTTAATAGGCAATGCAGTCTGTTTGGTAAATTTTTCTGGCAATTTAACAGTTTTTTGTGAAAATTTAATTTTTCACTTATTTGCATCTTTATTTTCTGTTCTTTGTCTGTACATTTGACAGCTTTGCTGCCTTGTTTGCAGTTTAAGTAGGAAATCCTATTTTCCAAGGCAGTGTTCCTGTGAACAGCTCTTAGACCCCTAGCTTTAAGGCCACCATAATATTTCTTCTTAACTTTTTCTTTAAACCTGAAATCATGTCTGTTAAGTAGCATACCTCAACATTCCATGCATTTTATGCATTTTGTCCATCTTTTTATTTTAAGATATAAAATGTCATACATCATTGTATAATTTGTGTGCTGTTTGCTTCAGTTCCAAAGAGAGTCATGAAGAAGGGATTTAATATTGAATCCCTGTTTACAACGCCATCTACAACTGTCACCAGTACAACCATCCCAACAACAAAGATCAGACATGACAATCATGGAGGAAGAGGAGGAAAAAATAATGGAAGAGGAAGGTCTCCAGACTCATCACACCCTGTGGACCCCACTTCAAATCCCAGGGACGAAGACTATTTCTACGAAGGAGGGGGGAATTCAGGGCCTGAGTTGAGCGGGGAAAATAATGAGAATGAGCAGAGAGGAAGACATAATTCTGGTTATGACTTAAATAATGGAAAGTCACCGAGTGGAAGTGCAGATAAACTACCAGCATATGTCAATACAAAATTTCAACATGTGCTGTTCACTGAATCTCCATCCAGGGAAAAAGGTTGGTATGTGAGAATCCATAACCTGAGAGAGGTTATACTGCTCAGTGGCAATCTCTTGTTGTCCTTTAATATAAAACATTAAAAATAATGTTGAATGGGTCAGTTTCATGTAATGTTTTGATCTGTGTTATTATATCGATTTGATGAATTTAGCTTCAAAAATTTAATTATTTTTGGTTCTTGCCTCAATATTGAATATGAATTGTGAGCTATTGCTAATAAAATTCTTAATATAAGTTTTTAAAAATCTTCATGCTATTTTGTTTACACTTCATCTCACATATATATTGTTTTTGCTTTCAGCCGCACCTAAAGCCAGTGAACCTGCCACCACCAGTAGTCCAAACATGTCCACCTTTACCATCTGTATCAACTACACAGAGGGGATACATATAGCAGAAAGTAAAACAAGAGGAGACCGAGATCATATAGGATTTGTTGTTGACTGGATCAACACTAAACAGTATTTAGATAGTAAGTATGGGTAAAAGGTGGTTAAAACATGCTGTGAATATAAATACTTTTATAACAGATTGAATGTGCAGGTTATTTCACCTTTGTTTTGACAGTCTGGTATTTGTAAGATTAATTTAAATTAGTTTGAAATTTTAAATAAAATGGAGATATATTGCTTCTTAGCAATTTTCTTGACAAAATTAAAATCTAGATTACGGTTATTTTAATAATAACAGTTGTGTGTGTGTGTGCGTGCGTGCGTGCGTGCGTGCGTGCGCGTGCATTCTTACAGTTTGAATCACACTGAACATCAAATGCTGTATTTAATCTGTTGACTTTTTTCTTTACAGGTAATCAAGAAAAACTTATCCTTTATCTAGTCGTGAGCCTCTGCATAGGACTCATTTTAGTTTTACTTGCAATCATTGTTAGACTGTCTTACGTACATAGAAAACACAAAAGAGTAAAACTAGACATTTCTGAACCAGTGGCAAATCATAGACTTACCCCTAGTAGAGATCTCAACTTCGACCTCTATAGCAATTATGACAATTTTGATGTTGGCCTAGATCCAGGGCCTGTGCGATTCCATGGGAGGAACACGTTACGAGGAGATGACGAGCCAGGGGAACGTAGTCTGAACAACTACTATGGATGATGGAGTCAATGTCCGTAGCACAAGAATGGTGCTTACAAATGTGATGGAGTATGTCTCCTTTCATGAAGGCAGCATGGTGTATTCCTCAGATCTGTGGCTCAAGTGACCTGTTACTGTCAGCAATGTGTAGCATACCTGAAGTGCTTTAGTTTCTCTACTGGGATTGGTTGCCATAGTAGTGCCATAGTTGTTATTCACATCTTCTCCATCCAGTGCAATATTCTCTTGTATGTCCTGTAATGAATCTATGCAGTGTCTGAATATACAAGAACGTATTGATTCAGCAAAACCCTAGGTTCCAGTATTATAATACAGTTATTGGTTCAAATGCAAAACATCAATTTTGGTTATTTTTGGTAATAGATCAGGAGTCTCAGAGTTATACAAGCTCATCTGAAGCAATGTTATATGGGAAGGTACTAAATGGTGTGAGTATAGATAAATACATCATTTAGTTATTTGGTTGAAATTTTGTATGTTGGACCTCTAAAGATAGGATTTGACGTTTCAGAAAGATGCTTGTGTTTGCAATTAGACTGAGACTACCCACAATCATGTTACATGAGTATACTGATATTATGATACTTACTGAGCAGAAGAGAAATTTGGGGAATCAATTGTTATTTTAGAGTGAGTTATTAAACACCTGTTTACTGAAGTATTTATTCACAGCTTGCCATTCCCACTGCCTCAGTGTAAGGCTGTCAAGGCACAAATTTTATTAGATATCATGGTCTTTTTCTTTAGCTTTTGTAAGCGTTAATGCTTAACTGTGTGCATGTGCTTTTTAATTGGCAAGTTTTACTTAATCTTTTATACACATTTGAAGGCACACATTTACATGTTGTTTTCTTGAAAGTTGCTATCCTTCCCTATAGACTTTTCCAGATATGAAAATGTGTGTTACCTATGATGACCAAACAAAACATGCTACTATTTGGCCATGTATGTAGCTTATGTTTGACAGGTACTTGAAGATATGATGAGTTTTCTTATAGATTTTAGAGAGCCCTAACTTAATTGTGAAAGTATGATAGCTAGATTTTGCAAGCCATAGGTTTTAACTTCAACCTTGCCTCAGATAATTTGAAGTGTGATGGATATGACCAGCTTTTAACTTTGAACAGCATAAGGTTGATCAGTTTGACATGATATATAAAAACTTGGATATGGGCTTCTCCGTAAACATATGTTTTTCAGATGTTATATTTCAAGGCTTAGTATTGCAATGACCACTTCTAGACAAAGACCTACAAAGCATACATGACTTTATGGCTTTCATGTCAGATAAAACCACCTGTGGCACCAAATAAGTGCACACAAAGATTAATAGATGTTGCTTGGGTACAATAAATTGGAATGATCATGACAAATAATTTGGATCAGCCGAACAAACTGTCGGGTGTAATGCACAAAACTGCTTGTACCAGTTGGCCATAGTAATGCCCCAAGTTATAAAGCAAATGCATCTGGTTTTCTTTAACTTGCAAATAAGCTATCATACTTGAAGCAAAAGTTGTGTTTATGAAACATATGAAAATTCACCATTCTTTGAGCCTACCCTCTACCAGGGCGACTGATAGATTTTTCACAGATATTCACAGATATGTCTCTAGCTAGATAGATGGTCATTTTGGTCTGAAGTCACCCTGTAGAGAAATCTCAAGGCTGATTACATGCCTGGTAATTGTTTGCATAACTGCTCAGGCACTGCCACTTAGCAGGTCCAGTTTAAGTCTGCGTGACAGCAATCAAGACAGTTAATTGCTCTGACTTTAATCACTTGCTCTTCTGTGACAGATAAAAAAGCCTTAGACTGGTTGCGTAACGAGCAGTTATCACATCGTTGTGAAGCTCAGCTCATGCAGAGCGAGTACAAAGCCTTTGGCGCGCGCGCAGAGATAATTGTTTCCACATGGGATTTCTCAACAGGGTGACTTCAGACCAAAATGACCATCTATCTATCTATCTAGAGACATATGTGAATATCTGTCAAAAAATCTATCAGTCGCCCTGGTAGAGGGTACTTTGAGCCCATATGTCAAACAAAATACATGATGCATTCAGGAGTCAGAGGCAATATCCAATTCATAGGTCAGTATGGCACCATGATCTTGTTTTCATATTCGTTAAGGCCTATTATTCTAATGAAAATTATTTCTTGCTTTTGCATGTATATTGAAATTGCCAATGTGTGAAACAAGTCGCTAGGTGAGCAAACAATAAAACCAACAGAACTAATCCCTATTATGCTAGTGCCTTTTAAAAACTCTTAAGACATTTTTTAAAGTACAAAGAGATATTTAGAATTTTACCTCATTGTATGATAAGTGTTCATATTTAAGTCAAGTTTGTATGTATCTTCCATCAGATCATTTATTATATATATAAAATAACTGCAGTTTTACTGCCATCTTGTATTATATGAATAACATTATTTTAGATACACTTCTTTGTTATGTTTTTGATACCAGGCATGTTGATACAGATCAACACACTCCACCACGCTCATTTAACCATATGGATATTCTCCTTTTGCAAATTTCACCTTTCCAACTATTGTTCTCTTGAGTCATACAAGTATATATTAATTTAAAGTTTTTGAAATTCTCAAAATATCACATGATGCGTGCTACTGTGCATCCTATTTCATCAGCTAGTGATCAGGAAGATCATTCGGCTTCTGGCACCAAGGTTCATAAAAGTTCTGGATGAGCTGTTGTTTTGTGTACCACTTGATAGGTTCAGAAGTATTGTGCACTTTACTGCACAGAGTACACAACAAATTGGTAGTCCATGACCAACCAGGAGGGATCTGATAATAATTCTTCCATAGGAGGTGCTGTGCATAGAGGGTGTCATTCTTGTCCAAGCGTAACAAATACTGAGCCAGTTCTTTAGGAGAAGAGAAGTCCTGAGTGTCAATATGCCACTCTGGTTTAATACCCAGATCACTGTAGTTTGCCCCACCTCTGGTGACTGCCACTACGTCGTAATCGACTGTATTAAAAAACTTCTCCGTGAGATATTCCTTCAGGAAGTTATTCTCAAATGCCAAATAAAATTTATACTTGCCAAATAAGGAATTGTACTCGGTGCTATTTCTCTTTCCCATTTCACCACAACTCCCGTATACATCAACAGGCATATATTTTCTCAGGAGTTTTATGTAACTTGATCTCTCACTCCCAGTTTTGCAGTGGCTTATCATAGCAAATGCTAATTTGGTTTTTCTCTTTGCCACATCCAGAAATGTTCTGTTCAAAGGTTTAACTCTGGGTACAACTATGCCATATGGTGCATGGATATCTGCATTTTTTTTGTATGTCAATGTCCAGTTGATGCTTTGTTCTAGTCCATGCCACTGGGATGATGGGAAGGGGTTAATGTAGCAGGGGGGTTCTCTTGTCCAGAACACCCATCTTTGATGATTCTTCTTAGGGGGCCATTTGTGGACAGAAATATCAGCAAGAGGGATGAGAAATAGGATGGCTGCAGCATGTTTGACAAAAGAGTGATTGTGCGTAAAAAGACAATCACTTACAGAACAGTTCTGAAATATCTCCACGTTTTGATCTGGTTGAAATGGAAGAAGCTTTCTTTCATCGTTCCAAAACAGAATAACTTTTTTACCAGGTAATACTTCAGTGCTGTTGTAGATGCTGGTTTTTCTGCTAAGTGGCTTTTGGTGTACTGAAATAGTCCCCACTTTCTTGTACATCGCAATTATCACTAAAATCACAGCTGCAGTGCACAGATACAGAATTGAAATTCCAATCCTCTTGGTAGCCTTCATCACTGGGATCATATAGGTGACTTATTCACTGCTCCCAACAATGAACAGTATATAGAAAGTGATTTCAACAAACCCTGCAGGGAAATCCTGTGACATGTCATAAAACTTGTACTAACGTCAATTTTTATCCCTGTGCAATATGAAATAGAATTTCCACAAGCTTTATTTGGACCACAGTATTAGGACAGTACACGAGGGCCCTATACAGCACTAATCCTGTTTTGATACCATTTAGCCTTTTTCATCTTTTCCGGAAATGGAAATTGCATTGTGGTTAGGGGAGCCCTGCTACGTCGAAACACTTACAGCGGTGCTAAAAACCATGGCTGGGTTTACGTGCTTTTTGTCCCGCTACTACAATAACAGTAAGCGAGATCGACACATGAGGTTTAATAAGTTCCCAACAAACCCGTTAGAATGAAAAATATGGTAGAAAGAAAGGAAAATATAGCAGGTTTGGATCAAAAGCAGGGCACCGCGTTTGCGCTGAACATTTCGAAGGCGGGAAGAAAAACTATACTATTAGGAGATCAACGGTGCTTTATAAAAAACAGAAATGCTTAGTTAAACAACGGATATAACGAACTATCGGCAAATAGAACTCGGGGGTAAAAAATGCGAGAAAAAAAAACATTATAAAGATTTGAAGAAAAAATTGAAGAATAGGCCGGGGCCTAAAAATTAAGAAAAGACTTCAAGCATGAGATTATGGAAAAAGAAAGTAAAAGCTGTGAAGTTTTACACGGGGATTCTACTTACAAAAAATTCAAGAACTTTCACGACTTTTTGTGCAACAACAAAGAGAAGGTTTGAAAAGTTTTGTATGTAATATCCTTTTTGTGTGTGTTTTATTGATAAGTGATCATTTTAAATGTTGTAGGCCCATCACAGGTTTTAGTCTCTAATAACCCTCAGCAGGGTGGGTTCTATTTTTTTTAACGTGAGACGTTAATAAAATTTTTATTATTATGTATTCAGTCCCGTATACGTAGGCTATTACTGATTTGTACAAACGGGGCTCATATTATCAAGATCAACAGAGACATACGAAGAAGAAAGTACATCGGCTCTTGTTGAACGCGTTATCGGCGAAATAAAAAGTTATTTATTTTTGAACTCAATGACAAGAGAATTGGAAAATACAAAAAATGCAGAAAAGCCTTTCTGTAAGCTACACGTACATGATAGTCTACATGTATGGTAAAGACAAAATGGATAATAAACATAATCCAACAACGTATTTGTAAAGTAATACAAATATGCTTAGTATTAAAGTAGGCCTACGTATATTTAACTGTCTTAGATAGTTGAAAAGTATGAATTTAAATGTGTGGGAAACACTTTATTTGGATGATTTAATTGTCTGTGATTGAAAACGATGAAAATACGCATGAAAACATTTAAAAATCAAATAATTTGGCCTCTTGCTATAACTTTGTTTTTGTTTCAGTTTGACAAAATTTTCATACTTGTCAGACCGAAAGGCTGACATTTTTTACCTGTCGTAAATTTTGTACATATACTAGAGTAAGACACGGTAAACTTTAATTATCGTCTGGGAAAGAGTCGAGAATTCCTGTCTCACCTATTTAACACTTAAAAGGTTTTAATTACAGAGGAAAGGTCGTAGTTGTGGCCGCCCGCCTTACCGAACAATTGAACAAGTAACACCTGATGCCTCATCAGGTACCAAACGATTTAATCAGTTCACCGACGAACGATCTGCGTGTCAGTTTTACCTGTATACACAGTAGCTACGAGTCAAACAACGCAGGAAATCTTTTCATTTTATCACTTTAAAAATCTATTAAGATATCCTTCAAACAAGACATAAAAATCGTAATGAATTGACACTGCCGGTAAATGAGGTGATATCGCCACGGGGGCGTCTCGATAGTCCGAAGGTTCATTGGTCCGAAGGTTCATTGGTCCGAAAATTCGTAAATTTTTCATCAGATTTTCAACAAAAAGGTTCATTGGTCCGAAGGTTCATTAGTCCGAAAATTAAAGGTCCATTGGTCCGAAGGTTCATTAGTCCGAAGGTTCGATAGTCCGAAGGTTCATTAGTCCGAAGGTTCGATAGTCCGAAACATTTTAAGATGTTCTTCGATTTTAAGAATTATAATTACAAACGGAATCTAAGGGTGCGTTCCCAACGAAACTATCATTCTACGTAGATTGATCCAACTCCACCAGGATTCTCACTGTATGCAATCAGATTAGCAATCCTGGAGCTGCTAGGGGGTGATTAACTTTCGTGTGAACTCAGCTTCTAGAATCTTTATCATTTCGTTTTGAGTGCGACCGAAACGCACGTGAAAATTATCCATATAGGTCGTATTGTTTCCGTGAACTACTCTTTACAATGTGGGGAAGTTTGGGGATATGCAATGGCTACCCTTTCCAACTCATGAACACCATACATGTTTCACATGAAATATTGAATAAAGATTGGAACGCATAAAATGAGAGGACGCCTATAATGACATTTTCTTACGATGTCTTAAGATACTATGATTAGAATTCAAATTCTTCTAACCTACACATTTCTTAAATTATGTAAAAGTTATAGAATAATTGCATTTCCAAACAAACTATGTTGTTGTTCGCACAGCCCACTCCCCTCCCCTCCCCCCCCACCCCCCCCCCCAAAAAAAAAAAAAAAAAAAAAAAAAAAAAAAAAAAAAACAGCCGTTCCGCCAGCAGTATTGTAGGCCTATTACTCATAGGGATGAGGATGAATTAACTGGAGTGTAAACTTGGCATATAAACAAAAATTACGAGCATTTACGAAAACAAGCTTTTCCCTTACTAGGCCTTTAAACATAAAAATTGTATCAGAATACAATGCTCAAATATCCACAAATAGTAATACATATTTAATTCCACCCCCTCTTCCCCACCAATACTGAAGGTGCTGAAACATTTATAATCTGAATAGAAATGTGGCAACGCCATATCAACCCGGTGGGCCTATTTATTTATTTATTTATTTATTTATTTATTTATTTATTTATTAAACGTAAAATACAAGTGAGAAGGCAGTTTGAACATGTTGAAATATTCTAAAACAGTTAAACTTCTAATCTGATGAACAACATCAAAAATGCTGTCTTTGTAACAAATTCATTTAAACGAAGAAAAACGTACTCTGCAAAAAGTAGATACACTTGTGACTCGTGAGAAAATTTCCATTTGATTTTACAAAATAAACCTTTGCAGTTAAATATCGTCAACTTCCAATCCCATGAAAAACATCAAGATCTGTTTTTTCTTTTTTTTTTTTTTTGTAACTAATGTAATATGCTAGTATTGACGTTATTTTTGCCCGTGCAGACCTAACTTTTAAAACCTCTACCAGGGCGACTGATAGATTTTTTACAGATATTCACAGATGTGTCTCTAGATAAATAGGTGGTCATTTTGAGACACCAACAATTTTCGGGGCCCTTTAGCGGGCCCCAGATCCTACGCCAAGGGGGGTGGGGGCTTTGCAACCGCGGACCCCCCTTCAAATAATCTTGGATCCGCCCCTGTACATGTAATTCACTATACACTTATACAGCGGGCCTACATTCGGACTATCGAACCTTCGGACTATCGAACCTTCGGACTAATGAACCTTCGGACCAATGAACCTTCGGACTATCGAACCTTCGGACCAATGAACCTTCAATGCACATTCGGACCATTGAACCTTCGGACTATTGAACCTTCGGACTATCGCTACGGCCCCAACTCTGACCATGGCTGGCCGAGTTAAAAATTACCGCGTGATTGACAGACAGAAGCACGTGTTGCTACCGCAGCGCCCTCTGGCGATCGATCGATGAGACGATCGATGAGAATAGTTACACGATCGACGAGATTAGACGATCGACGAGAATAGTTACACGATCGACGAAAACAGTTTGACGATCGACGAGATTAGTTACACGATCGACGAAAATAGTGACAGCATTGGTTTTAATACACCATAGATGAGAAATGTTTGACAATTGAATTGACGAAAGTAGATGTTGAATTTATGACAGGATCGTTTAAACTTGAAACTGAATCGATGGGAAGGCAGTGAATCGACGAAACATAACTGAATCGACGACATGAATTTTTGCCCTCTTGGCCGCCCATAGCCAAGGCTCGGACGCTTAGGTGAAGTCTAGTTGTAAAGCGCATCGTATCTAAACTGAGAAAGAAAATATTTAATTGCTTGATTCTCCGTCCAAATAGCTGTTTCTTGCCTACAGTTTACGCATTTCTGTGCTTCAGCCACCTTTTTAGTTTGACAGAAAGCAATGCACGCTTCATACGACCTTTTTATATGCGCACCTTGTACATCATCTACACCTAGCATAGCCATGCTGGAAACAGCAGAGGACCACTATGACCCCTGTGGCGCGCGGTTCCTGTCATGCGCACTTCGTATTTCCGCAAAAGATGAAAAAGCCAGTGATTACAATTTTATTCAGTGACAAGAATTTAAAGTTCTTTCTCTGAGAGACTGAGACAATTATTTTTTCATTCATGTACATTGACATAATAGAAATGTGACATAATGAGAAAGGAATGGGTGTCAAGGGATAAAACTCATCTTACACCATTGATTAACCACAGAATTAGAAGTATGGTTTGGTTGAGATTTTAATCTTCGTTTTCATTGTGCTAAGACAATTTTCCATTAATGTTAACCTCTTGGGCATGCAGAAAGTATTTAGTCAGTGAATTTTTTTTTTTTTTTTTTTTTTTTTTTTTTTTTTTTTTTGCTATTATTACCCCATATATTAACTTAAAACAAAACTATATGACTTTCAAAATGAAAGAACTTTAAGTCAACATTATTCCACTCATTACTTTGCTAAGCCCCTATGACACTGACTATTACCCATTTACAATAGCTTGTAAGCAGTCAACTTCTGGTCTCTTTTGAAATTACTTTAGATAACATTAGCAATGTTTTTGTAACAGAAAAAAGGAACAGGTATGAAAATCTCTTGGAAAATGAACATTTACATCATCTAACATTTTTCACACAACTACATCTAACATACAAACATGAAACAGAACAACTGGATTGGTCATTATACATGTGGAGACTGTGACAAGATTGTCGTAACTGTTGTGGACATCATAATAAATGAATGGGCAACAACAACTGTATGAAGGGAACCTTCACTATTCCTGCATTAAGGATGTTTTTCCTTCCTTGTTCATTTAAATACAAAATAGAGCTTTCTTCACATTAAGGTCTTGCAGGCAATCAAACAAGGGAAAAAATGTTGCAAGCCCATTTAAAGTATGCAAACATTTTAAAAGTGATAGAGGTGACAATCATACAGGTGAGTATTTTCTTTGTTTACACAGTCAAACACTGGTTTATTGAAATGTATTGCCTCCTCAGGCAATATCCTGTTGTTTATAATGACAGTTTTCATATTTTTTTTACACTGGTGAAAGTAGGCATTAGTGTAATTTCCCCAGATATTTTCATGACTTATGTATAACACTGAAGATACTGAGCAGCAACAATTTATGAGCTGTAAGAACTGCAGTTTTGTCACCGAGGGCCACCCCATTTGATGTCTTTCAATCCTTGGAATTGTCTTTTGAGCTCATTATTATCTGCCCACTTAGCATCTAAGTAAGAATCCTCATCAGCTGCCTCCAATTTCTGAAAAATTGATAAAGAAAATATAGATTGAGCCATTGATAAGTCTTATCATATATCATTTAAGCATTATATATTCAAAATAAAATAGCATGTATTTTGATATATTGTAAAAACATTTTGTTTCTGACCTGTCATCTTAACAAAAGAGGTAAAAAATGATTACCATCAACTGAGGTTTGATATGTGTCAGAAGAAAAAGGGGGGTTTGAGATATTGTGAAGTTCAGTATAGGCAGGCCCGTAGCCAGGGGGGGGTTCGGGGGGTTCGAAAGAACTGCCCTTTTTGCTGGGAAAAGGTCCACTCTGGGTAAAATTTGATCTAGGTACATGAAGTTTTTATAGAAAAAAAGGTCCACTTTTTCAGAAAAAGAACCCCCCTTTTGAAATTGCTGGCTACGGGCCTGATAGGGGAGGCATTTCCATGCTTTTTTATAGAACAAAATCTAATATTTGTGTGAACATGATTGATAAAGACTGCCCCAACAATAAAAGAAATAAATGAATAAGATATAATAATAACAATAACAAAGAAATAAAACCAACATGCAACAAGAATACTGTAAATGAAAATAATAAAAAAAATTGTCAAAGAAATAAATGAATTTTAGAAAAATATATGAATATTATTCAAATCATAAGATGAAGTACCTTTGCCTCCTCTTGTTTCCTATAATAATGGGCCATCATGGCTTTCTGTTCCTCCTCACTCACTACTGGTTCTCTGGCAGGGGCACCAAGTCCTCTCTAGGAAATAAACATAAACAATGATTGGAGGAAGGGGGTTTATGATGCAGTCAAAACTAAGTCAAAGCACATATCTTTACCTTTCTTTCTCAAAAAAGAGCACAGAGATCTATCCATTTTGGTTATAAGTGTCATCCTTTTATCACAGTTTATCAAAACTGTCTTATACGTCCTTGATTAAAAGAATAAGTTCATTATTAGCTGTTACTTGACATCAGTCATGGAATAATGTTCATTAGTTTTCTGAAAGATGAAAATTATTTCAAAAGTTAAAAAAAAAAAAAAAAAAAAAAAAAAAAAAAAAAAAAAAACAGGGAGATTAAAATAAAAAGATATCTTTTTACCTTTTGTAATTTAGCTACAATGGTTGTTTTTTCATTCTTGCCAACAAAATCCATCAACTTTTTTCCTCTCTGCAGTTCCTTTCCAGCCCACCATAAAGATGCATTAGATTCTAAAAACACTTCCTGGCCAGCCTGGTATAAATTATGAATTTTGAACTAAAATACATGTACCTCTCTCCTCAACTTTTCCATTAAAAAAAAGCATATAATGTTTTATTTGCCTTTCATGAAAATTAATTAGATGCTTAACAGTACATTCAAAGTAAAGTTTCTTACTAACATTTTAGTTAAAGATATCATGAGAAATAAAGACTAAAGAGAATCAAACGATTAAAATGACCAATTATACAGGTAGGTCTAATAACACACCTGTGTTCCCTCCAAATCTTCAGTATTCTCAAACTCCATTCTGATTGGATCGTGTGGAGGCAAGTTCATTGGATACACTATCATTACTGCTCCACGTAAAATGTCTATTGCTTCTTTTACTTTAGCCTGAGTCATACAGACCCCTTGTTTTGCCAACTTCTTTGATACCATATCCTTAGCTTCTTGCATAGTTTTTGTTAGAACTTCAGCCATTTTTTCGTTTGGAGCTGAAAGACAATACAAAAATACATTTTCTCCTATTTTCCTGCTTTTTAAAAATAAAATGAAACATATCCCCCATGAAATAAACATGGGACGTTGTATAAGTGCATCTGTACATTTAATTAATCACAAGAATAATTACCAAAATAAAGATTAACAGAGGTTGCAGATCTACAAGGAGAAAAAAGTTAAACAAATCTCATACCATTCCCATTTCGTCTTCCAAGCTGGTCTTTGTTCTCCACAAACCCTCCGCTGGGAACACATTTGTCTGCCCACTCATCTTTCAGCTTCAAGTCAACAATCTGGTCGTCTGTAAGTCCCACCATATTGGGAGGCAGCATAGTGCCATGTTTGGCAAGGAAATCCATGTCTGCAGAAGTTTTGGAATTGAATATTGGATCATTAGAAGTTGTGAGATGTGTATGACAGTTGAAAGAGAGTTGACAAGAATATGTAGCATAAATGAAATATCCAACATGCTTATTTATAATTTTCAATCTTAAACAAAATATTAATTTTTAAGCTGCCATTGCATATCAGGTAAACTGAGAATACTGGGTTCTTGGTGTTAAACTGGATAATTTCAACTGTCCTTTTACTTCAATGAATTTTCTAAGAAAAACCATTATGCCCCCCATAAAATGCACCAGTTGAAATAAATGTAATTATGTTAATTCTAAATGCGACAGAAAAAATCCTTTATTAGTTTTCTTTCCTTTTCCTATTATAAAAAAAATTAAAAAATAAAATTCTATTCGAACCTGCACATATCCTTTCCACTTTAAGCTGTCCATTGTATATTGCCACTGCATCTTTCATGAGATCATCAATTGGTATGTCCACTGTAGTCTCATAAAGAAACCGGCTCTCATCCCCTTTCTTGATGTGAAGTTTCACCATTATCACTGATCTTGAAAACAGTCAGAAATGAGGAAAGGGAAAAAACATCATATGAGCCGTATGAATTGCTGGTGCAGATCTTAAAGGTATAATCTACCAGTACTGACAGTATATATTTACAAAGATATTTAACGTATAATGTATGGAAGGCATTTTCGCTTAAAACACACATTGCTGCATCATTGCTTCAACAAATCTGATGACGGCTCCAACACCACTGCTGTTGACCGACGGGTCTGGTGCAGCAAAATGATAAAATCACAGGACGCAGATTTTCGAAAAGGTAAAATATCACTACATGCACTCATACCCATTGAGCTAAGAATTTCTGAAATCTACCTAGTGAGACCTAAGATTAAATTTACTTACCAACAAGTCAAATTCAAAAGACACAAGAGCAATGCCACAGGAAGTTTCTAGACTATATCTACGGAGATACTCTACGGTGCCATGGCAACTGCATAAATAGTGTAATTCAAGTAATTTTGAATATAGTAAAGCTAATTTGTGGCAAATTCATTTATTATTATTGGTTTAATTGAGGCTACATTAAGAGGTGCATGTCAAAAGTAAAATTT
This sequence comes from Lingula anatina, assembly GCF_051362555.1. Lineage (NCBI taxonomy): Eukaryota > Metazoa > Brachiopoda > Lingulata > Lingulida > Lingulidae > Lingula > Lingula anatina. The sequence continues at coordinate 68,301,617 of NC_141767.1, read as the reverse complement.
GAGCTAGTTAAATTGCAGAAGTGCAGACCATGAGCCGGAAGTTCTTGTGAACAACATGTTGAAACAGGTCGCTTCCGTTTATTTGGGGGCGTCTCGATAGTCCGAAGGTTCATTGGTCCGAAGGTTCGTTGGTCCGAAAAGTGGTAACATTTTCATCGATTTTTTAATCAAGGGTTCATTGGTCCGAAGGTTCTATAGTGAATATTCGGACCAATGAACCTTCGGACTATCGAACCTTCGGACTATTGCTACGGCCCCGTTTATTTGATAGGGTGACCTCTTTCCCTCCTGCGACTTGACATTTTGAAATGGCGGGAATGAAAAGGAGCCTTTTTGCTGAAGTTGTTGATGGATATTTTCTTCCAAGTCGTGAAGATTGTGAGAATAAGGACGAAGATGAAGAAGTTGAAGAAGGAGAAGCGGACGACGACATTCATATGCTTGACATGGACGAAATGGAAACTGTCGAAAATGGTGGAAACTTAGCCAGATCTCAGCCTGTGGCCGAAAAAACGGGTGAGATAGCGTGTTTTTTTATTTGATGCAATCTCTCGTGTGTACTAGTAGAGATAAAACCTCTCCAAGCAGGCTTCCCAGGATTTTCCCAGGATTGGGGGTACAGGACAGGCCGTTAAAATCTACCATCTTTTATTTCCTACCAAATTTTATGTATTCCAAGTGTCATGAGTGAGGAGGGTGGGATGGGGGATGCCATTTTGCTGACATGAGATAGAAAATTTTGGATTGTCGGTTAAAAAGTGATTGTACAGAGCCTGTTCAGTCTCAGTGTAGTTGCCACATGCCTTCCTTAAAAATCCACACTATGTCATGCAGAACTTTTAGCACCCATGTGGCCAAAATGAGCTAGGTAATGAGGAAACACACAACTTCAAATTTCTTTCTGAGGAAGGCTGCCCACGGATGTTCCCACAAGCCAAGCAGTCATTAAAAAATATATATATAAAATGTCCAGCTGTCTTTGAAAATATACACTGCACTGTCTGCACAATTTACCTTTATTTGTGGCCTAGCAGCTGATTCATGTGAAATCATCAAAATTTTGATACCCAGTGTTGAAAATTTTACTTTGGCAGTAGGGTATGTATGTATGTATGTGCATGACATTTTGTTTGCAGGGAACTTTTTACAACACTCGTATACATGTGCAACTCCATCTCAATTTCAGTTTTATTCAAAGTTTTCAAAGGTGGAAAAGAAATCAATATATGTGGCAAATTCTTGATGACAGATCCTTGGTGGGCTGCAACTGTGCGTTTGAAAACAACAAGAAGGAAGGGTTTACGTTTTATGGCAGGTAAGATGCACCTGTAAATGTATCAATGCTTGAAGGCTGAATAATTCTCTAAGAAACAAAGTGGTGGTATATAAACCAAACAGAACAAAGTTGTAGTATGGGAAGATTTTGTAGATTATGCTCAAAGCTGTTCCAAGTCTTAAGGCCACAACTAAGTTTATTGGAGAATATGTGATGATATTGGCTTTAATGTTGTTTTCAAGGTAATCCTGAGTACAGACTGAGAGATGATCCAGGTGTGAAGACACAGAACTTAGTGTATCTTTTTCTCACCAACGCCATGACTGGTGCTGACAAACAGCATGTGGATGCTTTTTTTGAGCAAATAAAGTAATTAGCATATATTATTCACTTTGACTAAATGTTATACAAACTCTTACTTTGAATTTATATCTCATAATGTTTTTTTTTTTGTTATGTTTTTACTTACATATTGCAGTGTTTAAGTTTTTGATATATGATGGTTTATAATTATAACTTTAATGGACTTTAATGTTCATTGTCAATATTGTACAAAAAACATATTACAATTTGTTGAGATTTTCATCACTTGTTTGGTGTCATAGATTAGAACATTATTTTGGTCTAATATGTTATCTTGGACAATTTGTTTTAGGTCATGGGGAGAGGTAGTCTCATTTCAAAACATGCTAGAACTCCTTGAAAGGTTTAAGTTAGCCATTCCATCAAATGATGAGAGGAGTGGGATGGCCGAGAATATAATCTCTCACTTGCAGAGCTCTGGTAGGCAAACACCCATCTCATGAATTTTAGGTAAAACTGTCTATAGTAGAACAGTGGGCTTATTCAATGAGGGAAAATCTGCAGGTTACAAAATGTAGGTTCATTTTCTCTTTTCTCTTGCTGCTGTCTGTTTACTGCATTTTAGCATACAAATAAAATCAGACAATTGTGCTGTCAGTTCCTTACTGTTTTTATTAGTTGGTGTCCTTAATCTCATTATTGGATATTTATCTTCAGAGAGTGGTGGAACTGTATATAAATACCTTACACAGAATTTACAAGACTTCTTCAGATGGATTCCACAGTTGCTTCCAAGACATTTTCTGCATTTTCTCCAAGATGGTGATAAAGACGGAAAAAGAAGATTTCAAAATACGATTTGTCAGGAATTTAATAAAGCACTTACAAAGGAGCCATGGGTTTTTGGATTCAGTCCAGTAGGTTTATTTCACTAATTTTTAGTTATAGACCAAAGCATTTACATATTTCGTAAGTGTAAAGTTTGTTCCATGAAAGAAAAAAACTCCAAAGTACAAAAGATAAATAAAATTCTTGCATGAGCAAAGACAGGTGTTTTACATTATATTGTTTCTTTAAACATTTTCAAGGTCTTGAGGTACAAGTTCAGTGTGGTTGGCTGTGAAGCTACTCTCCAATCATATAAGGCATGCGGAATCTTTGATAAACTGAGTCCTCTTCATCAAGATGCCCTGTACATTTATGACATGTTAAAGAAAGAGAGCCGAGGAAAGGGACATACCTTCCTGTATGAAAACTCTATTACTCCGAAAAAGTTGGATGACCATAAAGTGACCAACTACCGCAAAGCATTCCAGTTTCTGGTGGATAATTACATAATAGTACGAGAAAACGGCAGAGTCTATTTGAGGTACTTGTGGAAAGCAGAGGAGGAAATCAAGCAAGGGATAGGTACCATGCTGACATGTGAGCCATGGACCTTTGACATTGATTTTGACAGGTAATATTTGATGTAGATACCAGAGCGTTTTAGGAATTATGATTTTGACAGATAATATTTGATGTAGATACCAGAGCGGTTTAGGAATTATGATATTGCCAGGTAATATTTGATAATATGTATCACAGCTGTCAAGTAATAGTAGTACATGGTGTGAGTGCGTAAACCGAGAATGGCCTAAAGATAAAGATGGAATTGAAGTTAAAGCTCAACATGAAGCTTACTTATTTATCTTTAGTTTTATGTTTCAGTCTTATCAAAATTTCTTCTTTCAGGAGAATGGTTTATACAATTGTTTCGGTTTTATTTTCACTTTTTGTGCCAAATACTTTTTTTGATGTTGAAGATTTTCACTTGTGTTTATTCTTTCTTTGCAAAGATATCATTTATTAGTTTTATTGTGTAAATAGGGCAAGTATTTCCACAAAATGGTTAACAAGAAGTGCCCATATCACTGTATTTATAGCACACATAAGAAATGGGCTTACTTGGTACATTATCCAGTAAATATTTTAATTTTAGGCCTGAGTTTCAGCAAATAGCTCAGGATGAGGATCAGAAGCTTGCTGCACAGGTCATCAGTCAGAATGCCGTAACTGTTTTGTCAGGTAAAGGTGGCTGTGGGAAGACAACTGTTGTCAGCTCTGTGTTTAGACATGCACAAAAACTAGACAAAACTGAAGACCAGGGATTTGAGAGAGAAGGAAAGACACCATTTGATGAAGAGAAAGATATGATAAATGATGCAGAATTGGAATTCAGCAGAGCCATGGATATGCCAGAGAATCAAGAATTTGGAGAAAAACAAAAGGTGAAAACAAACATTACAGTGCTGCTAACTGCTCCCACTGGCAAGGCAGCCAATATTCTTGGCCGGCGTTCTCACCTGCCCTCCTTCACTTTGCACCAGGTGCTCTGGAGCTGGAGGATGCACCTCAAAAAAGTAAAAAATTCAAATGAAGAAGATCCTGAATGGAAGTTCAAGCATGTCAAAGCAGTGGTAGTGGATGAGTCCAGCTTGGTTTCTGTCTGTCTTTTCAACAATATGTTTCAACTTCTACTTCAACATGCAGATCTCAAAAAGTTGGTTGTGCTTGGGGATGTGCATCAGTTGCCTTCTATTGACCCCGGGAACTTTCTGTCTGATTTGTATGATTCTTTACATGATAGTGGATGCAGCATTTTGTTAAAACAGAACCACAGGAGTGAATCCAAAGCAATAGTTGAGAATGCAGAAAGAATATCTAAGTTGGAGGTCCCACTGTTTAACAAAGAGGATAAGTTCTTTGAGGTCACAATACCAGAAAATGATGATGGACCAGGTAGGTTTTTTATTCATCAGTGTTATAGTTGAAACGTATTCTTCAGTTATTCTTTAAATCTGAAATATACACTGCTGTTAATTTTTTTTCTCTTCAATCTCCTTGTGATTTCATTTTTGCAAAGGAAAGAATTAGTTAAAAGTATTAGGGAAAAAATTAACTAATTGATTACATGTGTGTGCAATTAGAAACTAACATCAGTAAATGATTTATATTCCAGGCACTGGTGGTGCAGTAAGGAGTTTGTTAAGTGGCCAGGATCCGTGCATAGGAACTGTAGAAAACTCCCAGTTTGTAGCATTTAGAAAGTAAGACATGCAGATGCTGCTCTCTTCTGGTAACAAGCATAGTTATAAAAAGATATCAAATAGACTTAGGAAAGGAGGAAACAACAGTTATCAATAATGAAGTACTTGATGATGATAAAAGAATTAATAAGAATGACAGAAAGGATATGAATTTCTTTTGGTCTATTTCTATAAAAACAAAATACATTTAATAGTTCTTAGTCATGTGCAATATTAACATGTTAAATTTTTATAATATTAGCACTTAAATAGATTAATATGTGGAAAGTTAAAAGCCTGAAAATATTTGAATAAGATAAAGGCATAAGCACTGGACTTGTTTACTTAAACTGCACTATTGTAATTTCAGTAAAGATTGTGACTGCATCAATGAGATCTGCTGCCTCCATTATGTTGGTCATAGTATCAAGGATCCAAAAGGCAGATTCAACTTCCAGCCAGGAGACAAAGTATGCTGCAGAAAGAATGGAAGTGTCATAAATCACTTCCAAAAAGAAAAAGTACAAAGGAGATCCAAAAGGAGGAAAAATGCAGCTGGGGAATGCAGTGCCAGGCCTAGTGGAAGTACTTTTGATGAAACAGTGAATGAAACAAATGCAGGTGCAGCTGTTTCCCAGGAAAATGACTCAGAAACTGAGGACGAAGAGCTTATGCCTAGGCTGTGCAACGGGGAGGTGTTTTTTATTAAAGATGTGAGTTTTGAATACTGATTTACATTTATTTTCATCATTTACCGTTGAAGTGTGTTAGGAGCAGGCTTTAAGCAAGGAGAAAGATTTTCAATTTATTTGAAAACAAAAATTCATTCTGAAATGCAATATGCCATAAGTTTTACTAACATTGAAAATAAGGCAGCTGACTTAATACTTTAAAAGTAGTTTATAATTGACACAGGACTGTGATCAACTTTATTTTGATGACAATATGATTTTAAACCAGATGCTCTAGATATTTCTGTGTTATATGGATAAACAATGAGTTCATAGTTATTTTCATATTTTCCAACTGGGACCTGTTTCACAAAAGTTTAGAGACTTTGTTTTAACTGTTAAAACTGGATAGCTGACTGTATAACTGTAGGAATAATAACTTTGTCAAAAACTGTTACATCAAAAGTTTTGGGTAGAACCCCCCCCCCCCCCCCCCCCCCAAAAGAAAAAAAAAAAAGAGAGAGAGATAAAATAGAAATAAAGGGACCTTATACTCTTTTAAAAAGCTGCTTAATAAGTCTGCTAATTTTTTAGTCCAAAAATTAACTTTAGTCTTCTTGTGAAATTGGTCCCCAGATCACTCGCCAGGATATGAACACACTAATGCACTGCATGTTCTTCATATTGAAGGATATCACTGTGGAAACATTCAACAACAAACGAAGATTCCTGGTCCTGGATGACCGAGATCCTGATCCAGACCATCGGCGTATCATAAAAGTTTGCTACAGGGAGGTGATGCGTCAGTGTAAGCTGAGACATGCCTGGGCACGGACTATTCACACCTATCAGGTAGAGGATGTGTGTGTTATGAGGAAGAAGAGGGTGTTAACTGTAAAGTGCATAGGTGAATTAGAAATGCACTTTTAAGACCTGCCCAATTATTAAAATATCTTATTGAAGACTTTGTAGTTTTGATATTGCTTTACTAAAAGAAGCTCAAGATAAAAAAATATAATGAAGACAATTAAAGCTAACAGTAGAATTGGATTAGATAACAAGTTATACTGAGAATGTAAGGATAAAAATTGGCTTGCTGTATGACCTTGCAGGGTTCAGAATCGGAGACTGTCACCTATGTGGTGGGCAAAGCCTACGGCCAGAACTGGAAGCACGTGTACACGGCAGTGACACGGGGCAGGAAGCAGGTGATCATACTGTCCGAGAAATCCCAGCTTAAGGCCGCAGTGGGAACAGCGGCAAGGAAGAGGAACACAAGTCTGTATGAGAGGCTGACCAAGCTCATTGGAGAGTTGAAGAAGAAAAGGACAATACATGGCCCATCACTGAAACCTGCTGTTCCTCATGCAGTAGCTAAGCCTGATGAAGTAAGTCTCTTCTGGTGCATAGGACATGGATTTTAGACCCCATTCCCATATCTAGCAGGATCAACCCATCTTTGAGGGATTCTTGCTAAATTGCATTCAGTTTAAGCAAATTAGATGTCGGGTACCCCTGACAGCTTCAGTAGGCATGCCAAATAATAGAGCTGCTTAAGCTAATTGTAATTTAGCGAGAAACCCGTCAGAGATGGGTAGATCCTGCTAGATTGATCTAGGTATAGGAATGGGGTCTTTTCCATTATCACAGACAGGTCCTGGCTGTAAATGAGTTGAGAGGGCACAATATATTTATTTACACAATAAGAAAATTTAGGATAACTCACTGAGCCCCTCCCCCTTTCTATTTTAGGTTAGGGACTGGGGCTTAGCATCTTGTTTTAGAAAATTTGAAAGTTGGGCAGCTGATTCAGCCCATTATAGTGTCAAGGATACATTACAATGTATGCATTTCCCATAATGTAAACTATGTATTTTGATTTTTTAGAAGTTATAGATTAATTAGGATCTATGAACTTTGTACATGTCTTGTTCTGATTAGCATACTGTAGAATATACAAAGTTTTTAAATTGTTATTTGCAGACTATCAACCCAGCACTTCCAAGCATCAGTAAGAAAGAAGAATCTTTAGATTTTGAATACGCTCAAGCTGTAGACTCCTCTGAAGAAGATGCTTTGGAATCATCGGTATACTTTGACGACAGTGGTTTGATAAGATTTAATCATACAACTGGCATGATTAACCATCTTTCTTCTGATGGCAATCGTTGTCAAGAGAAACCATTGCAAGACATTCCTGACCTTCCAGTTTCTAACATAACAGGTAATAACCAAATTGCTTCAGCAACGTCTTTCAATGAGGCAGAAGTGCATTCATCAAGGTCTACTATACCCAGATCTGATAATGTGCAAGTTTCTTCCAATACAAAAGTCAGCAATGAGAGCCAAAGTTGGTCGGAGTGGAGTGAGACTTTCTTTGAAAATGTCAAGACTGGTGATGAATTCCTTATTCCAGACAAAGAGAAGGAAGACAGTTTAACCAAAGGGGGAATTACACAAAACAAAGCAGAAGGAAGAAAGGAAACAGATGTAAATAGTACACCACAACTAGAAGACCAGACTCCAACAGCTTCTGAAAATTCAGTGATGAATGACTCAGAACTTTTCAGTGTTGCAGAGAGTATGGAAACAGCTTTGGCAAAAGATGACAAGTCAAATTTAGAACTAGCCCGTCCTATTGAAGAAAGTTCAGAGACAGATGTACTCGATCTTCCGTCCATCAGTTCCCCATTGAAAAATGATTTTCTAAGAAGGCCTTGTGCCCAGAAAACAAGAGAGGTTGCCAGATTGCCCCATCAAACTACCAGCATGAAATCTCCATTAGTTTCACCAAAACGGAAAGCACAGCCCAGCTTTTCCACCCCAAGTACACCTAATAAGAAACCTACAACAACAGCACTTTATGATGGGATGTGTGACCACTGTATGTCTCCCATAAGAAAGGGAATAGACAACATAACATTCTATAAAACCCCTTACACACCCACTCAAGGTTTAGGCACAAGCTTTCAGAAAAAATGGATTCATGCAGGATGTGATATTTCTACTTCCTCAGACGAACAGTAAACCAACAAAACTAAAATCCCTAGTAAAAAATACATTTCATAACATTCTGCAAAATTTACATTTTAGTTTTTTTAGTTAACATAGATTCATTTACATTTTGGCTTGTAAGAGCTTTCTATTTCATATTCCCTTAGAATGCTGTAGCAGTTGCTTTATGATATGATAAGATGCAAATTGTACCATAGCCATCAAGATGAAGGCATCATAGATTTGGCATTCTTGCAGTGTTTTAAGAATCACAATTGCTAATCATTTCCTATGACCCCAAAGTAACCATAAAGTTGACTAGCCTCATCTGGTTTTACCCCGAATATACTGGATTTGATCATTGGGTACAATAGGTTTTACAAATGACCAACCTTGAAGTGAAAATTGAGCCATTGCTTTTCTTGCCATGATGCTTATTGCAGTTCCCCACTTGAGCTTTTTTGAGGAATCTTCAATAAAAATATAATGCACAAATTGTGCAATGTCCCAATGAAGTAGAAAGTGTGAACTAGACTTTTAGTAAGCACAATCATAGATCGCATTCACAACGAGTTGAGCCAGGCTTTACAAATCCTGGGGACTAAATATGGCAGTCCTACATGAAAGAAAAACCGCCTAATCTTTTAATAGTCTCTCCGCCTCTCACACGCCTCCCCACACGTCGTCCCTGCGGGGGGACAGTCATTAAATCTCGGCTCCATTGGGACGACACATGGGGAGGCGTGTGAGAGGCGGAGAGACTATTAAAAGATTAGGCGGTTTTTCTTTCATGTACGTCCGCCATATTTAGTCCCCAGGATTTGTAAAGCCTGGCTCAACTCGTTGTGAATGCGATCATACTTAGTCTTTTGTGCTCAATCTCCCAAACTCTACAACTGTGGGACTGGTAGCTATTGCACTGCCCCAATTGGGAGCGAAAGATATGGTATTTGTATGTTAAATTTGTACATCAAACTTGTCAGACATATTGAATTTCTTGGTGAAAACCAAATGTTTTATGGCACTGCTTACAAAATATATCATTAAAATAAACCTAGTGGCATACTTGCAGCACAAATTCAGAAAGTTGAATATTTTTTAAAGCAAGAGATGAATACAGCTGCTGTTAGAGTTAGAAAGGAAGCAATGTCATAGTGCCAAAATTTTTGACTTGGATGTCTGAAACTGATTGAAAGTCAATATTTTTTAACCTTTGCAGTGTTACTTTTCTAAAATCTATTCATGATAGATAGCTATTGGACAGTTCACAATTAATTTTGTCAAAACTAGCTATTACGCACTTCACGGAACTCCCTGAATGCAATCAGATTAACATACTTGCATGCCTCCTCTTGTCTCCAGTGTACTCGTAAGTGTAATCAGTAACTTTTATGAGCTATATTCTATTCCACACCAATAGGCATTAGTCTGTTAACCTTATTACATTCAGTGAGTTCTCAAAAAGTTGGTGCACATTAGCTAGGTTGACAAAATTGTAAGTGTCCATCTTTTCTCTTCTGTTTGTTTCTGCCTTATTGAAATCTATTTATGTGCAGCCCGTACACAACAAGCAGTGCAGATTTTTCACATCCAAGAGTTACAGTTTTCTGTGTTGTGCTAGTTTAGGTTATTGACAACGTGGAAACCTGGCTATTTCATAAGAGAGTCATCGTTTACAGAACCCCAGCTAAGCGCATTTATATATTTGTTGGTCTATTAGGGTATGTGAAAGGGAGGTAATGCCCCATAGCATAGTTACGTTTTAGGAGCAGTCAATGGGAAAAGAATTTTGGGGTGAGAATGTAGCATTTATTGTACCACCAGCGTTAGCGCTGGCGGTACACATGGTTTCGGTCCCGTCCGGATCGTTCCGCCGGCTCCGCCGGACGGCTACCGTTACTGCTTCTCCTCCTAGACGGTAAGGGCCCCCGTACCCATCTCTTGGATTTAGGTCACCTATAATCTCAACTCGTTCCACGTAAAATTTGGGCTTTGTCAGTATTGGGGTCTGGGTGTGGCACTCATTGCAATGCACCCTTGTCCAAAAATGGCAAAATTAAATGCTAATTATCTACCCTACGGAAGGGGTTATGGGAAAAATTTCTACAGACGGCTTTCCAAAAGTCATATGTGTAGATTTCAAATATGCCCTTGGATTTGACTTTTGACCTTTACTTCAAGGTCAAACGGGCCAAAATTTTTTAAAAAATAAGATTTTTTACGAAAAAAAATTTTTTTGCCCTGTTATTCAGACACCACACAGACTTAACCAATAATATTATTGGAAAGTGTTACCCTTCAGGTCATCTTTCATCTCCGTGAATTTGGGGTCAATTGGTGCATTTTCACGGGAGTAGTGGCCATAAGATGCCAAAACTGAAAACTGTCTCTAATTCGGGGACCGTTAATGCTAGAGACCCATTCTTTTTTGCATTTTGTAGAGCATGTAAAGCCCAACACTGGAAGTGGTCTCCGTTTTTTTGTATTCCAAACGGTTTTGGAGTTACGCTATCAAAAAGTACATATTGGTGGTGAAAGCAAAATGTGCAGTACGGTATAGTGAGGCGGCTAAGCCAAAAAATTGTGCAATAGATGATAAAAGCATGAAACTTTCCACGATGAATGACCATTGGGTGTTTGTCTATTTTGGATCGGGAGGCAACTCCAAAATTCATTAGTACTCGGATGAGCGGCTTTCTTAAATATTCATCGTGGAAAGTTTCATGCTTTTATCATCTTTTGCACAATTCTGGATATAATTTGGACTTAACCGACTGACTAGTAATGGATAATAAATTTTAAACTCTGGAAAAATAAAACATAAGGCTTGGCAAAGCAGACAACTTGTGGTCATAATTGACATTATTTCATCAAATTTGAACTTTTGGAACTTCAGAGTACCTCCCATTTCAAGAATTTTGACCAAAATGACCTTTTCTTTATTTTAATTAATTTTTTCTGTAGGAAATTTATGGCACATTATGGGAACTCCAAAATTATAACATTTAGTCCCTTATATCTCCAAAACTGGCAGAGATAGGTCCATAGTTACTATTGAACTGGAATAGGAAGTCATACACTGGCAATCTAAATGTGACCTTGAAATTGACCTTTGACTTACTTTTCACCATGAACTGAACTTTGCAAATTTTGCTGCCCTTTTATTTCCAAAACTGGCAGAGATAGGTCCATAGTTACTATTGAACTGGAATAGGAAGTCATACACTGGCAATCTAAATGTGACCTTGAAATTGACCTTTGACTTACTTTTCACCATGAACTGAACTTTGCAAATTTTGGTTCCCTTTTATCTCCAAAACTGGCAGAGATAGGTCCATAGTTACTATTGAACTTGAATTGGAAATCATATACTGGCAATCTAAATGTGGCCTTGAAATTGACCTTTGACCTACTGTTTACCATGAACTGAACTTAGCAATTTTTGGTTCCCTTTGATCTCCAAAACTAGTGAGATATGTCCATAGTTACTATTGAACTTGAATAGGAAGTCATATACTGGCAATCTAAGTGTGGCCTTGAAATTGACCTTTGACCTACTTATTATCATGAACTGAACTCTGCTAATTTCTTTCTCTTTTAACTCCAAACCTGGCAGAGATAGGTCTATAGTTACTATTGAAGTTGAATAGGAAGTCGTATACTGGCAATTTACTGTGACCTTGAAATTGACCTTTGACCTACCTTACGATGAACTTAACTTTGATTGTACCATTTTTAGTTATATATATTTTTTGCATATTTTGAAAATGTTTGTGAATTGCATTTTTACAGCTTGTCAAGCACAAGACTGGTGGCTGTGTCCCTTATTTTGTGTATGTGGGGGTCTATACGAATGCGCTTGCTCCAGCTGGTGGTACAATATTCGGAGGCGGTATCGCCTCTCTGATCCTCTAGTTATGATTTAGTGATTTAAGGATGACTTACTTAAGCATGCAGAAAAACTTTTAATAAATCAGTATTATCTTTTTATCTGTTATTTATATTAATTTGTGTACATGTTTACTTTACCAGTATTTTTTAATTTTTGATAAAATAAATTAAGTTATGTAGGAAATTGTATTTGAATAATTTTCGTAATAATAATGTTTTAAATATATTTCTATATTACAGATGACTTGCTTATAAATATGATTTGGAAAATAAAATTTCAATGGGAGTTTATGTAAGAAATGGTCATTTTCTGGAATTTTTTTCAAATATTTCTTATGCTCACAAAAACAATGTATTCCTTTGTCTTTAGATTTATCTGTGAAAATTTGTTTTAGAAAATGAATAACTGGGTTATTTTGTTAAAGGCATACCATACACATCCTCCAAAGCAGAAAAAAGGCAACAAACTTCCAAATGCAATAAAAATAACTAAAATAAACAATGAGACTTTACTTTCATTGATTGTGACAGGTGACTTTGAAGGTGACAAAGCAGGTTGTTTTATATGCTGAAATTATATATATATATATATATATATATATATATATATATATATATATATATAAAGACAATTGAGGATGGACAAGCTTGCAAAACTTGGGAGCAAGTTTAAAAAGATTAATATAACATTTTTTCCAAAAAAGTGTTTTAAATGTTAAATAATGTCATGAGAAGAATTACAACTTTATTGGACTGTTTTTCTTGAAGACATGAAATTTTCATTTTTTCACCAAATTGGCATTTTAAAGTTGTGAGTTAATTTGAATAACCGTGCCAGTTACATTTTTCGGTAATTACTCAACCTTTTCAATGGGTAAAAATTATCAAACTTTCAGATGCATATTTTCATAATCTCAAAAATTATATTTTTAAAGTATTTGTGGTGCTTTTACTACGTAGAATAGAATGCTTTCAATTTTGTTGCTACCACTCAATGTGAATGTTCTCAATTTAAGAAATGATGACTTAAAAATAAAGTATCTGTAGTTTCAGCAATCTATTAAAATGGCAACGGTAACGACTAATAGGCCGTAATAGCCGTATATTCGAGGGTTTCCTTTAACGACTTTCAGCAAAGCTGGATTATTCTATATTCGTCACTTTTCGCTTGTTATACCGAAAACAATGATTTTCAGTGAGCCATATAGGAATTCCAACTTAAAATATTCAAGTAAGCTTGCGTGTTAAAACTTCCCATACTACATACAGAGGTGCATCGTGCTCTTCTTTCGCATGCTTATCTAGCAAACGAAACCGGTGACGATCACGATACCTGCGCACTTCCGGAAGTACATGTAGAAGCCAAGACGTAAACAAAGTGCGAACAAAATGGCGTTATACTTGGGAGCTTAGATTCTTCGGTTTTCAAAGCAGAGAATCAGTTATAAGAACCTTTCTTTTTATAATACAAGACCATGTAACAATTTTCCTTGAGGTGAGGATAACGGTAAGAGCGTATCATGTACTCCGGTAGTAATTTTCTTGCGAAAACATACGATTCTATCCACGCACCTGCTGGCGGTAATAAGTGCTGTCACCCAAAGTTGGCAAACCTTACATAGAGCCTTGGGGTGCATGTCACGAGGTTAAGTTTCAAAAATAAAATTGCATGGATTAAAAGAATTTTTTTAGTTTTTTTTTAATACATGCAGTCCATGTAGATTTTTTAAAACACTAGAAAACCCATCAATGACAAATTCAATGCAAATTAATTGCAGCTCAGTGCAGATTATTTATTTATATATTTGCATAGTTTTGTTTGACAATTTTTGAAACATTCAAATAAAAACATTAGTAGGACATAACTATCTGCTTTGCCTACAGCAACACTAAAGATGGCTTGATATTGACCCATTAGAGCCTGCGTCATCAAAACAAACGGCAGCCATTCTGGAGGGAGACCGGAATCGTCTGCTGCGCATGAACAAGCCATGCCTGCAGTTCAGTTTTCGTTTTCTGTATTTTCTTTGATATTTAACCGAGCAAAATGATGAATTACTGCAGGTTATTTGATCGAGAGAAGATAACTAACTTTACAAGCGTTCACAGGCTGCCTGCAGTGGTAACAATCCATGGTGAAGGAACTAAGACCATAAACGGAGGAGAGACGGCGAGGTGGCTTTGAATCAAGACTCTTCGGAAAAGTAAAGGATAAAACTAATTTATTTTATAGCAAAGAATGGAGAGCCAGCTGTGCAGATTTTACCATAAAAGAAAAAACAGTAGAAAACCAAAGACCTAGGTGTGTACATTTGGGGCGCACGTACAGTACACTACATATATATTTAAAGTAGTGCCCAAAAAGTTTGGGTGGAGAGTGTGTTAATTTGTTAAAACGTGTGGAAATACCCAGGCAGGGTGTCGACTTTTATAATGAAGACTCACCTATTGCCTTGGGTGTAATTTGTTATCAGTTACGGTGCTCTCTAGATTTTATCGGCTGTCACCTACCTCTTTAATACCTGGTTAGCATTATTGCCAATTAGTGTCAAGGCTATATTTGTACTGTACACAGCTGAGCTGGGCCAATTAAATCAATTACCTGTATGAGGTGCATTTGGAAGTTAGTGGCTTAATTTTCGATTTGGTGTAGTGATAAGAGTAATTTTATTTTGCAAGTAAATTCTACCTCAGGTGTAATTGACATATAACCTCATGAAATGAATTTGCACTTTCCTCTGTAAAAATGTTAAATTCTGCTCCTTTCAACTGTAATGTTGTAAGTTACAATACGAATAAAAATCACTATTGTCATCTTTCTATTAATTTACATTTAGGAAATTGACTGGCATTTCCCACCAAGCCACACTGATTGGGCGCAAGTAAATTAATTATCAAAAAAAAAAAAAAAAAAAAAAAAGAAATGAAGATCAATTCATGAACTGAATTATTGTTATTTTACATTGGACATCATAAATACATAAGTGTGAAAAATGCCTTGCTTCTGTGAATGACTGAATAATAATAAAATCCTAACATGTTGCTTATATGAATGGTTGCATTCATGGTGAATAATAAAACTCTCTCAAACAACAGTCTTGTTACATGTACTTTCTAATGAACCAATATGAAGTACAAGAATGCTGAAATAATTTCTGACAGCTTCACGATGTAGAGATAAGTCATAACTGACAGCAATATTTCATGTCATACTTTATGACAATCCTGCATACATTCTTCCTTGAGTCCACAAGGGTTTATCCTGATGATCAGCTCAAATTTCTCCTTATATCTATCCTTTATGAAAAAAGTTGCTTCTATGTAAGGTTAAACATGATTACACATTAAACTCTCTCAAACTATAACTGTTATTACCCAATGAACAAGAAAAATGAAGTACAAAATAACTGAACTATCTTCTGACAACACGATGTTGGATAAGTAGCATTTGGTAGGATTTCATGTTTTTAGACTGTCTTGAGTTCATATTGGTCGATCCTGCTGAGCAGCTGAAGCTTCAGCTTGTATATATCCTTTTCCCTTTGGTGTACTTGATCGCGATATGAAGTTTATTTTATTTTATTTGGTTCACCTATATTACCGCTACTATTCCCCGTCGTTCATTCCCTCCAGCATGGCCGCGGGACTAGTGTTACGGAGCAAATATGACGTCACTGTAATGGGTTAATTGTCCCTCTGACTTTGTCTTTCTCGGAGAGACGATAAAAAGCTTTTCTCCACTACCCCCTTACTCTCCACTGCATCCATCCCTCTCTCTTTCTGCTGTCCTCTGTTACCCCAAGCTCTCCACCCCATCTCAGCATCTCTTTCAGCTGTCCTGCTGCATTTTCTCCAGTCCTTTCTATAATTTTATTACTGTTTTTTGTTAATGTAGTCTACAGGGTATTGTTATTTTTCAGCAAAATCGTTCTGTCAATTTCTATTCATTTGTATTGAATTTTAGAATGCTCACTGGCAGACAATTTCATTTTTTTACCGCAGGCATATTACCTTTCCTATCTTTAAGCATTTATTAATTTTGAAATGAACATTCATTATACATACCCTGTGTTTTTATATAGAGACAAAATAACTTTTCTTTCCATTCTTACAGAACTTTTTAAAAAGACATACATTGTAGACGTGTAGCTTGACAGATACAGTACCAACAACCATATTCAAGTTCATTGTGGCATTGAATCAATATGAGTTCTGTGTGGACCTTAACCAGGATAGGATATACCCTGTGGGGGACTACTTGTGGTCTGGGGGCACTGACCATGGTGCTACTGAGACAGAGACCCAGCAATGGCATATTTGTCATCTACCTGCAGTACCTAGCCACTCATGCTATTTTCTCAGCATTGAAAGTAATTCAGGGAGGAGTGGAGACCAGCAGTGTCAATGCAATCCTCAATTATTTCAACAATATCCTGCTGTTGTTTGCTGCAAGCACCTACTTTCGCCTAGCTTCTGTGATATACTTCAGGATGATGCCGCCAATCCATCGCTATCTCACCATAGCAGCATGGGGATCTTTCGCAGTCTTTGCTATTGTACTGACCATCATTACATATGCTGCAAAACTAGTAGAACAGGAAAGTATTGTAGTGTTTGTGTACTACTGTCCATGTGCTCTGTTTGCCTTAGTGGGCCTTTATAAAGTGTACTGCAGTGTTCTGAGAGGAGAACTACTACCTGAAAATGACCACTTGATGTCCTCTAGACCCTGGGTGTCCTGTGTGGGAAGACCCATTGGATACGTCCTGCTTGGTGTCATAGGAGGCACGATGGGGATGATAGACTATTTTATAGTGGTGCTACCTGCAGTTGGGGTGGCCATATGGGAGGCAGAATTCCTGAGCAGACTGCTGGACTGCGTTTTCTACATTCCGTTGGTTATTCCATGTCTGTTGTGGCTGGATTGCCCGGAAAACTTTCCAATGAAAGATACTAGATGAAAAACTTCAAAACTGTTTGTTTCTGTGTTTGTGTCAAACGTTTTACTTTGGTGTGAAGAATGCTTCTTAATGGGGCATACATTGTTAAAAACTGTACAGAGAATTATAGATACAAAACATTTACAATGATGTATACATATATGCATACAGATTAGTATTTTTGAAAGTCCATTGTACAAAAGTTATGTAATCAATCTAATAAAGAGACCATGACATAAGGAAGATATATGCATACAGATTAGAGTATTTTTGAAAGCCCATTGTACAAAAGTAATGTAATCAATCCAATAAACAGACCATGACATAAGGAAAATATAGGTACAGACCAAATATGAGGTGAGGTATGTATTTAAAATTTGTAAATAAAGATTTGAAATTCATTCTTTTTTAACATCTACCCTATACTGAGTAGCTAATGATTCATCATTGACAAATGCAGTTAATTGTATTGGATGATTTATTTTGGCCCTGTAACTATTTTTTTTTTTTTTTGCCAAATTCATATGGGATTTTATGATTTTATTTTAACTTATTGATAAGAGTGCTTGATACCAAGTATGACGTACAGTAATGACACAGTCTTTTCAACAGGGAGAAGTTATCAATTGTCAGATAAATAGTTTTGTAATCATCAATAATATTTTTGTGTAGCATTTGTGGTGCTTTTACATTCAAAGTAGCCTGCTTCTCAGTTTTGTTGCTGCCACTCGGTAGAAATGTTGTATTTTCAAGAATTTACAGCTTTAAAAAATACAGTACATGTAAAATTCACAATTTTCCTTCATTGAAAAGATCTAGTTTTTACAAAGACCAACATTTCTCCAAAATATTGTAAAATGAAGGGATTTCCTTGTGGAAAGAGTTGAAGTATTCTATGTTTGAGTTTTAATGAGGGTGTGTCAGCTTCTTTCTGCTTTGAACACCGTTGATGAGTACTTGGAATTCCCCCTTAATTCTATCCCCATAAAGGTGTAGGACCAAGTCCTCAATCCATATTCCAACATAACATAAATTGGGAGAAAAGAGATGTGGCTATGTGATCTGTGAAGGTACACGTGAGCTGTGAAGGTTTGGACTTAAAACTTTCATGTGGAAAGTTGATAAAAAAAGTCAGTTTTTCAACTTGTCTTGAGGGGAAAGGGTATCATGAACAGGTTATAGTTACTATTTATGAAGTCAAAATTGTTTTCCATTTCAAGATTTGTGTTCCAAAGTGTATGCATTTGAATCCATAAAAATATTGTTTCACTGACAAAATGATATCCAGAAATATATGAAAGACCTAGACAATAATTTATGTCATAAGGAATGTTGCTTCACAAAACTGATGTTGTTTGATGAAAAATCAATGATACGTCTGTAAAGTAAAATATATCTTGCCCTTACTGCAATTTTCTTCAGTGATCTTTTTAAATTACATTGTATATTATTCTTTGTGACATGAAATAAATTTTGATATTATTATTATTATTGAAATAAATAATTTTGATTCTGTATGTATGCCAGTGTAGTTTGCATAGTTCACCTGTGACCATGACCTGCTGGCTGATAAAGACGGTTATATTGTGTGGACACCAGGGCGGTGGTCTGTGATTGTTTGTGTACACAGGGATTACCTGTGTTAGAACAGAGGGTTGAGAGAAGGTTTGGATTGGAAGGTGTCATTATCTAGGACACTAACTGACAGTAACCTGGAAGCTTCTGTTTTTAAGTGGTGACCACCGACTGATATTTGTGCAAGTTCTAAAATCTGGCTGAGAGTTCTTTAACTTATGGTAAGAAAACTTGCATGTTATGTTTCTTCTGTCAGCTTTAATTTCTTTTGGAGGAATGTTTTAACCCAAGATATATGAAGCTATTAGGATGATTGCTGTAGGATCTACGTTCAGTATGTTGGGTTTACGTATTGTAATACGGGTGTGTCCTTAAAAGGATGAAATTCCACCATTTTACATGCTGAATAACCTCAAGTTTTCATTTAACCCTTTGATAGTTGAACATTTGTTATGTTTTACTTGTAGCACCATGAGTGCCGAGTGGCCTTTATCCAGGATTGGCATGGTCCTGTGGGGTGGCACATGTGCAGTGGGAACCATGGTCATAGTGCTCCTGCGGCAGCGACCTAACAGTGGACTCTGGCTGCTCTATACTCAGTACCTCATTACTCACACTGTATTCTCAGTGCTAGTTGTGGTACAAGAAGAGATACCAGGATTCAGAAATGACAATGCAACCATAAATAATAATACAGACAGCACTGGCAACATCCAGAGTCCCAGTGTACAAACCTCTGTGATCATGGGCTATGTTACCAACTTGCTCTTGTTATTTGCTGCCAGTGTTTATTTCAGAATTGCTGTGGTGATTTGTGTGAGGAAAAGACCTCCCTATCATCTTTATCTGATGATAACAGTCTGGTTATCACTGATTGCAGTGGCTGTCTGTATCACAGTTATGACATTTGCTGTCAACTTGGGAGAGCTTACTGGACTTGTAGTGTTTGGGTATTATTTCTTATGTGCACTTTACTTTCTGATCATGGTATATGTAGTTTACATCAACCTCCTCAGAGGAAGAATTGACAGGAAATATGGACAACCCATTTACCCAGCACTTGTGTCTTGTGTTGGCAGACATGGTGGCTTTGTTCTGGCAGGGGTAATTGGAGGAACAATGGGAATGCTGGATTACTTACTGGTAATGATTGCATCATTTGGGGTTCCCATTTGGGAAGCTTCTTTTCTTAGCCGGTTGCTGGACTGCATTTTCTATGTCCCACTTGCTATCCCCTTTCTTCTGTGGATGGATTGTCCAGAAAATTATCCCATGAAAGATACCACAAGTTATGTTTTGTAAGTGACAATAATAGCATTATTCCGAGGCTGGTAATAATTGCATTTGTACTTTACTAACAAGAGGTTAACACTTGCCTATTCCTCCTTATGGTGTATTCATCATCTTGCAAATGAAATACAAGAGCAAATGATCTTCTTGTCCCTAATGAAGTGCTTTACATAGGATAAAATGGCTGTGTTGATAATTACATTTGTATATCACAAACAGTGGACAACAGGTCATGTAACTGCTAAATGAAATGAACAATGGACAGATGTGATGACAAATGCAAGTATTGATGAACATAAATCTATACACAATCCAGGTTTGTAGTCACCATCTTTGCTATCACATGCTCAAGTGATGAGTATAGCTTTATCTTTCTTGTTTGATCTGCATAAAATTAATGGTCAATTGAATATTGTACAAATTTCATTATTTTATTTCTTTCCTTTTATAGCACAAATTGTAGAAATGTAGGATAGGCATACCGAACATTTAAAGATGCACATTTTGTAGTATGTTTCAGAAAGTGGTTTTACTTGAACCACAATGCCGTGCAAAATTGACATGAATCGAACTGTGAAAACTGTATCAAGAATGAAAACTTTGGGGAATTATAGCCCGAAATGGTGTTTCCAGACAAAGCTATGATATTTGACACTCGAGAAAATGTAATAAATATTTAAGGGATAGAAAAAGAGCCTCATCATCAAACAAAGTTTTGATGACAATAAAATTAGATTTTTAATTTTTTTCTTATTTGACTTTCTATATACTGAATAAACAAATCTGTTTATTATTTTTAACAAAGTTTTCTTTATTACAATATGTTTATTTACATTTTATATTCTTCAAAGAAATATAAAGCATTTGCACATTTTGCTGGTAGTAGTGTCTTATATGATAGAATAGTACAAGAAACATGTAATAACTGATGAAATGAATGCCCATACACTTACACACAACTTTCATCTCAAATGCTAAATACCAACTATGTCTAACATCTTATCACTGGACAATCATCCAAAATTGTGAAGTTTATTCAATTTACTATATGTTAAACTGTTGCAAAATTTCTATTCTACAAAAAAATCCGAACAGACACAGGGCTTTTTGAATGTAATAAATAAAATATTCAAGTGAACTTCTGCTGCTGCCATGATCATTGCTTGTTCAATCGCTTTCAAAAAATTAAATAGTGCATAAATCACTACAAATTCTACATTCTGGCAAGTGCAACAAACCAGTCTGCTCTGCTCTGAATGCTAACTCAATTCCGTCCCATTCTGAACAAAAAATTCCACTTACTGATTTCAATCTGAGCAAATCAAAGTACCAGTAAATGGGCTGTTTTACAACCAAAGATTTTCAACTATAAATAACACTTAAACAACAAAAAAACAAATTTCTAGTACTGATGATAATGAATAAATGGACACTTGGTGAACTGTACATTACATATCTACAGAACTCTCCAAGCTTTGTTTTCTTCCTCAGAGGAGCTATATGGACTGTACATACTGTAGAGCAATCTATGCACCAGACTATACTGATGCAAGTGTTCATGCATCTGTCTATCATGATACGTGTGAGCATTCATACAGCACATCTGCCAGGATCTGGGCAACATGCTGGTCTAAGATCTGTGACATGGTCAAGGTGAGTAACCTCTCTTGGTGGTGAAGGAACAAAGAGCGGTTTTCCGGCACGCGGCTCAAGTAAAGCAATGTGTATGCAGCGCGACGTAGCATGTCCAAACTTGTTCCCATCATTTCTGGGTTGTCCCGCAGCATGTTAATACCCTGAGTGTTTGCTACTTGAAGAGCGTTGTGTTCTGCCTTCTCAACAAAGTCTATGAGAAGTGATATACTGGGGTGTTGAAGTGCAATGGCCCTAGCGGCACTGTCATCCCCACGTACAAGACTAGATAGTAACACCAACGCAAACTCCCTTGTGACTTGTTCTGATGTGTCTGACAGTAATCTTACTAGTCCTGTGAAAAGCTTTATCAAGCGGCTGAATGGAGGAGTGGCCAACAAGAGATCAACATTTGACTCATGAATGCACATCTTGCACAAGGATTCCAACACTAGACGTTTGGGTGATAGGACGGAGTTGGGTGACATAGTAGGCATGGGATCGTTGGCATATGCGGAGGAATTCACAGCCCAGTAGAGAAAACCTTCCATAACTGGTCTGCAGCACTCTTCAGGATACTTGGACAGATTCAGATGGCCAGCAATATTTGCAAATGTGACCAAAGTATTCTCCCGCAAGGCTTCCAAACAGTGCCACCACCACTTGTCTCGGCCCTGGGTCTCGTCAACAATATCTTCACTTAAACTCTCATGTTCTGCAGACTGAGTGACATTGACCTTGGATTCATCTTTGCGTTCCTGGTGGTGAGACACAGAATTCTCTGCATGCAGTGTTAGAATCTTCCCCATGATGGTGAGAAAAGCAGTGTGCTTTGACAGGTAAGTATCATTGCCAGGAATACAAGCCAAGCTGCGGAAAATGTTGGAAATGCATGTACACCTACGTGTGAGCTCTTCTTGAGCATCGGAGATGAGGTGTAAGGGAGGTTCATCACGGACATAGGGCTCCTCTTCTACCCCATCTTCTAACTTGCGTTTGCGGCAGAAACTAACAGTAGACTCAGAAGCATTGCATTTTTCAGCCATTGGTTTTGAATGTTCACCATCGTCCTGTTTATCACCACTTTCACTTAAAAGTTCGGCCTCTTTGTCATTTTGCTCATGTGTTTTATCATCCATGGTGGATTCTTTGTTCTCTAACTTGACTTCATTCCTTTTTGACTCCATGTCTTCTATGTCCAGTAACTCCTTCTTTATGTTGTTAGGGATGTGCGGCAATATGTCATTTTTCTTCACCATGCTCTTTTCACAATTTGCTCGTTCTTTTTCACAATTGACATGGTTTTCAGTTTTGACATCTAATGTCTCAAGTTCATTTTTTGTGATCACATCTTGGTGAGAAGGTTTGGATGGCTCAAGTTTCACTTTGGCATCTTCCTCTCCAGGTGCCTCGCTCTCTTTTTCCTCATCCTGTATTGTCTGAACCTTCTTCTCTTTCTTGACCTCCTCCATCACTTCTATGTGCTTCTTTGTGAAAAACTTCTCTTTCAACACATTATATGCATTCCCATCCTCAAAATGTGTCTGAACATGAGTAGAAATGTCTCTAAACCCCATCAGAAAACTTCCTGTATCTGGAAATCTTGTGTATCTGTCCCAAAGTTTCTTGTCCAAAGCACCATTTTCTGGTGAAGATTCCTCGACTTTCACCTTTAAGCCATTTCTAGTAAGCATAGTGTAATTATCAGGCTGTGTAAGTGATTCACATTTCCTCTCTTCTATGTCCATAATGACAGCCTTGTAAGCTTTTTCTTCATCACTTTCTTCAACAAAAGAGTCATCCTTATGCTCAACGTCACTATTATTGCCATCTTGTTTTAATGCAGATATTTTACACTTGTCACCTTTTCCATAACCCAACTGTTCAAACTGATCTCCAAAGACTTCTACCAAGCACCTGAAGAAGTGGTCCAGGAGAACGTCCACTAGCCCTGGTAATTTGTTAAGACCAAAATAAGTGACTGTGCTGTCATCAAACAAGAGAATGGTCAAGGTGTCCAGAGCCCAGGTGCTCTCTGCAAGTAACCCAGACTTGAGGGACATCACTAGCCTCCAGGGGTCAACAGGAGCTGAAAAATTGATCCAGACTCTCTTCACTGTCTGAGAATACATAAATAAAGGTCGTTAGTTCATAGTCGGCTTAAGAATCTTATTAACATTATTCAGTTACTGTTAACTTTATAACATAAATGAATCCTCAAAATGAAAGGTGAACAAAACTTTACCATAATCAAGAATAATGTTGTCTGAACTTACTTATATCCTTTGCAGTTATTTTCCTGCGTTTAGCAAAGACTGGGGTGACAGCTTCCACACTTTCAGGTGGGAATGTGACCTCCTTTTTAGGAAACTGCATGCCAGGCTTCTGCAGATATAATAAATTAATCTTATAAATATAATAATGAAAAGTTTTTATTTCTTTCATATATGTTTTCCTACTTTGATAAAATTCGAAATAACCCAATATTTTTGTAAGCATATCGATTTTATCAAATTTGTATACCAGGATAGGTTCTTCCACTTACATGCATCCTCCCAGACTGGAAATACTGCCTGGCATCCCTATGTGGAGACATCCTGGCTGGCATGGTCTGGGATCCATATGGCATCGGTGTTGGCATGCTGGCTGGAGACTGGTTAGGAGGCAGGTGCTGGGCCATACCAGCCGGTCCAAACCCCCTAGGGTGCACACTGCCATATCTGTTCCCCCACTGCTCATGTCCCGGGGAGCGGTGATCTGTGAAATCATTAGACATTGTCATAGGACCATGATCAGGTGTGGGAGGAAAGGAGTACATTCCGTTTCCTACTCCCCCTGCAAAATTATCAAACTGCATATCTGGTGTTGGGCGTGGACCATTTCTCAATTGGCTCTCATAGTAACCTGAAACATACAGAGATACAAAAATGCCCTCAGATCAGGCCTTGGCTTGGCAGAAGTAGGATGGGTCTGGGAGTTAGGTTAAATCTAAAAGAGAGAAAACTACAGAGTTACTGTAAGATAAGAGGGCATCATGGGCTGGAATAAGGTTGCTTCAGGCTTAAATAGGTATGTAGTTTTACCCGTGCCTCATTCCATGATGCTCTCTAGAACTACAAATTATTTCCATGCAGATACAAAACCAGTGCAGTTTGCTGACTGCATCAACAAACAGACTGAAATGTTAAACTCAAAAGAAGAGTTAGTTCTGAAATGGTAAATCATAAAGATATAACCTAAAAGGTAAAACTGAGTTAGCTACACAGGTCTATCACATAGGGTACAAGACACCTACAGATGCAGAAATATTTATATAAATTAGGGATGTAGAAAAAGGTAACATATTCAGTATAAATTAGACATGTTAGTCTATTATCTACCATCAAAAAGAATTCTAGTAGTACTAGAAAAATCATACACCAATTTAGAGAAATAAGTGCATACATCTTTTAAGTGCACAACTTATAACATTCCACCCATTAAAGCAAATACCAGTTGTGACATTAAAACTAATAAAAATGTCCAAATTTAAACTTTCTATAAGTTTATATTACCTGGAGGTTGTGAGGCTTGCTGCGGAGTTTGCTGACCAAAACCTAAAGAGAGAAAAGAACCAGATTTATAATTTTTTCTGTAAAAAAAAAAAAGGTTGGTATACAAGTTGCAAATGCATAATTAAAAGAAGGGACATGTATGTACTGAATTTTTTTTTTAAATACCTGATGGCATGTTGTATCCATCTCTCCCCATGTCTCCAGGGAACCTTTTCTGTGGTGTCTGCATGGGTCCTTGCTGTGCTGGAAATCCACTTGAGGGCGCCACTGACTGCTGCTGCTGCTGTTGCCCCTGGTTACTATAGCCTCCAGAGCCACCAAACTGGTCTTGACTAGGGAATGGTCTCTGATTGGGAAATGTCTGGTTACCACTAAAATGTTGCTGCTGTTCCTGTTGAGGACCTGTGGGGCGAGGCATAGGACTACCAAACCGGTTGCCGAACATCTGCCCCTGCTCTTGATTGGGCGGCTGCTGCTGTTGCATGCTGGGAGGTTGTGGAGGACGCATGGACTGACTGGGCACCATAGGTCTTTGCTGGTCAAACCTGAGAGAGCAAGTAATGTGGTCAATGGCTTTCATAAAAACTGAAACATGTATTGAATAGAGAAAAACTGATATAGCTAGGGTATCTAAGTGACAAGTAACATCAAATATAACCAGAAAAGTGGTATTCCAACTTATTGTCATTTGAGTGGGAGCAAAATTAGGGTAGCCTGAAGTATACCCCTAACACTAACCAATGTCAACTAGAGCCAACCACTAAATGAACTTCATATTAACCCTGTGAAATGTGTATTAATAATCAAATTTACCTGTTCTCAAACTGATTTCCAAACTGATTCATGCTGCCTTGTTGGTTGCTATGGTAACTTTCTTGCTGCTGCATCCCACGATTCCCTGGGAATCCTTCCTGGAACTGCATTTGGTTTTCTGCCGGCAAATTGGGGACTTCATTGGGATAATTATCTACCATGCTGTTCTGATTCATTGGGAAGCCTGGTCCGCCGCCGCTGCCCCCCATACTAGGCCTGGAGTTGAATGAACTTGCCATACTTGTCTGCATCCCTGACTGTGGTGTCATTTGAGTGTTAGAATTTGCCATGTTCATGGTGGAGCCAGAGTAAGGTGGAACCTGTGTGTTCATACCCATGGAGCTTCTTGGATACTGACTAGGCCCCATGGCTTCATCTGAGAAAGGATCTGACAATTTGACACTGTCTGTATGGTTTGGCATCATTGCATTATTCCCCATCATACCTCCTTGATTTCCACCCATCATGCCACCATGCCCCATGTTGGGCACCATGTTGTTCTGTGGCATGTTGGGCCCCATGCCGTTTGGACCCAGCATTCCCATGGTGTTAGGAGGCCCCATGGCGTTAGGCATACCCATGTGTCCATGATATCCTGTAGGCCCATTCATCTCGGACATCTGTCCCATTCCTCCATGTGGCATACCAGAAAAGTTGTCCATACTGTTATGGCTCTGGACACTGGGAGGCCTCACCATGTTGTTGCCAACTAAATAATATCAATTTTCATAAATTTAAATACAGTTCATTGCCATATTATTTCCCATAAAAGTGTACCAATGAAAATGACTCATTCAGTGACTTCTACAATCACTATTCAAGGACCAAATATGTAGAATTTATTTATGTGGACATAGCTTTGTAGATCAATTAAATTGGTATGACATAATATATATATCTGACTGCTATACTCGGTCACTTCATAAAACCATGGGAGTATCTCTCTTACCTTGTGCTGCAGCACTTCTGTCCCTCTTCTTGGACTGTGTACAGTTCTCTATCTGTGTTATTACACTCTGTGGATCAATACCACCACGGTCAAAGCGGCACTCAAAGGTAAGCAGAAACTTGAGGTAATGCTTCCGCACAGTGTAACCAGCATTAGCACTGACACCCAGAGCACCACAGACTTCTTTCCATTTCTTGGATTTTGTCACCTGAAAAAAGATGAACAGTGAAGTGTGAATTTTTTTTTTTTTTTTTTTTTTGGGGGGGGGGGGGGAGGCAGTATATTTATCAAAAAATTCAAAATACAGCATATTTGGTATAATGATTTGTCATTACTTTCATTATGTCATCTAGTTAGGGTCAAACTAGAAATGAGTTTTTACAAGAAACTGCCAGATATAAGACTATGAACTCACATCTGCCACCCCTCCTCTTTCTTTGACAGCATTATAGAGCTTGAAGAGATCTAGAGGTTGCTTGTTCATGGTGGGAGCTGTAGTGAATGGAGTGCCCCTCTCCTCTACAAAGGCATTAAGCTTGTCAAGGAATGTCTTTCTTTCTGGCTCTTCTCCCAAATCATACAAAGCAACTAGGACACTGTCTTTACCATTTTTCTGAAATTAAAAGATCAGAAGATGATTATGATGAAAGTTTTTTCAAAAAAGCCAACTGGTACATAAGGTAACCAAAAGCTTTGCAGGTAAGCAATAAAGCTAAACTAAATTTTCACTTAAGACCACATATCTGATAAGAATTTAATTTACATTTATTTAATTCATAACTCATGAGAACAGCTGGATGTAAATTATTTACTTATTAAAGAAAGGCAACAGCAATAGGGATCATCCAAGATAGCCCAAAATGAGAATGTTGGCACAGTATGACACTGTTTAAGACCAGAAAACTTGCAAGAATCTGCATGAGGTATCTATGTGCAAAAGAACTTCCAGAAAATCCCCAAGGATAAATTATCAGCTTTTAATTATTGCTGCACAGCACTTGTTAGTCTGTCTTAATTTCTGACAAAACTGTCCTAAAAATCCAGGAAATCTTGCTCGACTTTACACAGAGTCACAAGACTTAGGGTTGTCTTGGATGATCTCCAATAGGTTAAAAAACATTTTAGGGTTTTTAGAACTAAATAATTAAACATGTTCTTATCCTCAGTAGTGCAAATTTCAGTGCTCACATAAGTGTGGCTGCAATGCTGCATGTTTTGGTGTGGTTTTGCATGTGAATACTGGCTTTGTCTCTAGTTTATAATTTCACAAACTTCTATAAATAAAATCATTTACAAGAGTTACCGGCGTTCCCGGCCAGCTTGGACTGCTGATGTTCTCTAGATCATCATGGAATGATGACATGCTGCCAGCTCCAGGAGATGGCGCCACTATACTGGCTGGGGTTGGTGGGTGAGACACACTTTCATTCTGCAACAATGAGAATTACTATTTTTATCACAATTTTCGTCCAAATTCAAGTGACTTATTTCCTGCAAAGGATATCAAGTTTTATTTTTCAGAGACCATTTTTGAGCTAACAATCCAGGTCTCTTCACATATCAGTTTCATAAGTGCCCCCCATCCCCACTCCACTCCACTCTTAATTCCTAAAATCAACTTTCTCTAGCATATGTAAGTGTCAGACAGACTACTTCACTATCCCCGTTGTTCAAACCTAAGAAACATGAAACATTCTGTGAAAATTATACCTTTGGCTTGGGTTTTTCCTCTGTTTCTGTCGTCTGTGAGGTAACTGTGTCCTGAGAGTTGTCGCCTGACATGGTATCATTAGCCATTGGCCCAGGCCCTGGAGCTGATATACTCTGGGATATGCTCTGGGTCACAGAAGTACTTGTGCCTGGAAGACAAAGATACATTTTGTAACTATCTGTATTCTTCAATAACTCATGGGTCAGACAAGTCTAGCCAGCAAAAATAGAAACATGGAAATAAAGCACAATGCTTAACTGTAACAATAAATGATTAATTTCCAAGATGTGATATATTCTAAGGTTCCATTTTCTGAAAATTATCTAAACAAAAATTTCTCAGTTGAAAGAATGAAGTTCCTCCAGGTTGAAAAATGTAATAAATTCCCTATTCATTCACATACCTGATGAAAAGTTGTTCACTGGAGCTTTGCTGTCACCTCCATCTGCACTATTATTCACACCAGTGTTTGACAGACTTGAAATTGCACTGCTTGTAGCCATTGCCATACTTGTAGATGCATGTACACTTGCACTGAGCATACTTGTATTCTGTATATTGTTAGAAGGCCCTGTTCCACTAGATACACTACTACTGGACATGCTGCTGGCTATATTACTGCTACTAGTCATATTATTAGTCCCTGCCCCAGAGGGTATGCTACTTGAACTAGGTGGCATGGTACTAGACATACTCTGCCCAGACCCTAGACTTGGTGGCATTTCACCTCCCATGTCAGTGTTATTGTACGGCATCTGGTTCATAGAATTTCCAGGCATCTGATTCATGGAATTGTACTGGTTCATGCCATGGGGGCCTGCCATACGGGGGCCTTGCTGCTGCTGTTGAGGGGGCAACCCTTGGGGTGGGCGCATATAACCAGGAGCACCAGGACGAACTGCCGAATTGGCCGCTTGTAGAAGGATTTCGCGTGCTATTTTGTGTGCACCTTGAGCAGGTGGACCTTGCATTCCCATAGAGTTTCCAGAATTCACTGGCATGGAGTTCATGCTACCAACACTATTTGACATACTATTTGGCATATTGTGACTTGGACCCATATTGTTATAACCTCCATATTGATTGTTCATCATGTTCATGTTGCCACTACCTTGTGGAAAGTTATTGCCAAAACCAGAGTTCTGCATGCCCCTGTTCACTGCCATATTGCCACCATACATAGGAGCTGAACCCATCTGGTTTGGGTAGTTATTCTGGGGGCTGCCATAGTTGCCCTGCATGTTCTGACTCCTTGGAAAGTTTCCTGAAAGTTTAATAAAATGTTGATTTAGAGTTAATAAAGAAGGCATTATTCCCTTTCAAAGCAAAAGGTTACCATGTGATATCAAATATACAAAGGTCACTTAAGTACAACAAAAGTTGTTCTGACATGGTGCTTAAAATTCATCTTAGGAGTGTGTGTTCTACCTTGCTGAAACTGCTGTCCTTGCTGACTGTAGGGTCCCATCTGTTGACTGCCCATCATTGTTCCCCCACTGTGCATCTTATTGCCCACATAATTCATCTGACTAGGCCCCATGGGTGGGGGCATCATCTGCTGGTTCAGACCTGACAGAAATAGAGGAATTCATTTTCTTAAGTTGAAGAAATGAAAGCAGGAAAAAAAGGCCTATTGATTTATATAAACTCAACCCTTCTGCTAGGCTGAAATCTTAACCATAAGGACTGGCTAATAATGCATCTAGTTTTTTGGAGTTTAAAGATATGGGAAAATTTTGAGAAGTTTCTTTAAGGTATTATAAATATCATAAGTTTACCTTGAGTCTGCATGGGTGACTGGCTCATGCGCACCTGACTGTCTAATTGGTTAGAGGGGGGTCTAGGGGGCATTGGACTGCCAGCCTGATTTCCTGCAAAACAACAACCAGATTCTTTATTGTGGTTCAATACAATACAATTCACAATTAAATCTTCATCACTTTCACAAGAAATGGAAATTCAGTCATTAAGGGTGATTTGATATGTGAATGTGATTTTTTATATGTGAATCCTGTCATCACTTAAGTATGCTATAAAAGTTTGAATACCTCTAAGATACATTACTGTTAAATAGCAGCACAGTGAGGTCAACACAAGTCACTGCAATACTACCATTAAACACTGAATTGTTTCTTCAGTCTATAATATCTCAGACTGCAATGATATATTATAGACTGCAATGATATGATATTGTGAGCTTCTGAAAGCATGTATTGCATTTAAATGCACCTCACAATCATGACCATCTCAACTATCACACCAATGCACAGTCACGTGGAGGAAACATGGCAGCCCTGCCAATTTGTAAACACGATAATTCTTTAGTAAAATTAGGGCATTTCTAAGGTATTTTCAAGCTATTTTCAAAACATCTGATCAGAAACAGAAATTGAAAATGTACAACCCATGGTCCTACATTAACATCACATAAAATGGCCGAATGACGCAACGTCATTTTTACAAGTCAACAAAGAGTAGTCTTTATTCAGACCCCCTGTGCACCCCCTTCAGAGAGTAAAAAGTGAAAAGCTGAAATGACCTTTGACAGCAACTTGGATCAACACTTTTCAATATTTTTAAAAAGGCAACAGAGGGCATCAACCCCCTCCCTCCCCAACCGTATGGTTTGTAGACTTGTGAAAATAATAATAATAAAACTGAGGCCCCTCAAGCCCCACCAACTCCTCACCTGGTAGAGAGGCTGGCGTATTGGAGCGGGATCCACTGGAGCCAACCGGTGACTGGACTGGTCGGAGACTGGGGGATATTCCTGCTGCGCCAGATGATGTTGGTGTGGGTGCATTTGGAGGTGGTCCAGTACTGCTGTTACTGTTGCTATCACAATTAAGGTCGTCTAAACTGCCAGAGAGATCCTACAAATGAAAGGGTGATCGCAATGTACAAAAAAATATTTTCAAACAAATTCAGACAAATGCCACTTCTACAAAGTAAGCTGAGATATACAAGACTTTCCCACATACACTTGGACAGCTATGTTTTCTTCTTTCATTGATAATAATTTTTGGTATGAATAATACGTTATGTATAAGTTCATCTTTGATGTGGTAACCACATGAAACTCATCTGCTAATCAACTTTCATTCAGACAATCTCAAAATGGTCAATGTGTATTATTCTGAAAGTAACCATCAGAATACTGAACACAGCAGAAAGTTAGTTAAGTAGTTATTAGCAATAAAAAGATAAATGATAAGTTATATTGTTCCATTGCCTACTGTTCCATGCTGCTAATAAGCATAGGCTATGTCTCTGTTTGGAAATGGTGAATTTTTTGAAAATTTAAGAAGTTTGATATTAAATGAAGTCCACATTCTGAAAGGGCAGTACCTGTGCAATCTAAACACTGGTCTTACATGCAGATCACAAATTCCAAATCCTAACTCTGGCCAATACAGACAATAACTATTCTACAAACAAACCATCTTTAGATTTCAAAATATTTTCATTTCATCTGAATTTTTTGAAATCTTTATAAAACATGATTTAATAATTCCTAAGCATACATTTAAGTCTACTTATTTCCACACTTCTCAATTTTATTCTTTATAAAACACAAGTTGATGTTGTTGGACTTAAGTCAGGCTATGAACGAACCTCTAAATATGCTCAACTCCTTTCTTTTTCATCATACAGAAACTTAAACTCCCATGAAATTCACTGACCCCAAGCATACTTTTTAATCAATATATTATACTTTATTACAATATGATCTTTATAAACCCCAAAATATTGTCATTTTCTTCAAACCAGTGCCCCCTTTTCCAATTTGCTTCTAGCTAGCCCTACTGCTGAGAATGACCTGCCAAGTAAAGAAAAGAATACAAACATACAAGTACAGCATAGTGCAAGTAAACACCATACAATTCCCCCGTATGAAGAAAGTGTCTGCAAAGAGTTATTGTTCAAGGGAAGGCACTGAACTAAATTCTGATTGGCAAAGAAATTGGAGCACAGAAAAAATATGAAAGCTCTGATGACCAATCTGGCTCACAATAAGGTTTCTCATCAAAAGATATTACAAGAATACACAAAATTGCCAGCAGCAGTTCTCTTCACCATGTATGAAGGTGTCACTGTCTTTTAAAAATCAAAATCAATGACGAATTATTTTCATCATGGCTCATTTCCAATAAAAATTTTAAAAGCCAAAATGGAATTTTTTTCTCAAAATGCACCAATTGCATAAATATTTAAAATAGTTTTAATGCAAAAATTATGAACCAATATTTGTACAATTAAATGAGAAAAAGGTTCAAAATAATTAATAAAACAAAATTATCCAAAGATTTCTCATGAAAACCAAAAAAATATATTATAAATAAATAGGCATCAGGTCTCTTTGCTTCCCAACAAAGCTTATATGCAAATGTATGAATATTTAATGTAAACAGCTCTTTGTTTTTATTCATAATCTGGACAAAATATACAAATCTGTCTAACATTATCCTATCTCTAATTTAAAGTTGCCAAAACATCAGCAAATAATCCCTTTTCCTTAAGTTTAAGCTTTGTGTCCATCTGAAACAAAGAGCTTGCTTGGCAGACTTGAGCCATAACAAAGGTCACAGGTGCAAAACATCCTAGCAAAGTGAATTCTATCACAAAAATTCTACAAAAACACATTGTCATCAACATTATTTTATCCCCTTACATGTGACATCTTTCTTCGAAATCAAAACACTCAATGAACAGTTGAAAAACAAGAGAAAAATATGTCTTTCCACTCACTGCATCAATAATATGAATTCAGCCCATACTAAATATAGACCAAACATCCTTTCATTCTATCTCCCCAAAAAATCAATCAAATACAAATCACTACTTTGTCAACACTTCCTTAACTAATAAATAACTTAGTTTCAAGATTAAAAAGTTTTTCCTTCCCTTTAAACAGCAGCAATCTTCTAAAATCCTGTTTCCCACATGAGCATGGTATATTCATGACTAAGCCATATAAAACAACCTTTACAGGTCAATATTGAAATCAGATATTTTCTCCTCATTTTCCCCATCAAATCTCAAAACTTACACTTTTCTTAACTAAAACCTCAATTCACCCTTCTTTCACTTTGTTTCATCCTCATATTCTTTTCTAGAGTCATGTTTGTTAATTCCCCTTGCAATCAATTGGCTAAAAGGAAATCCTATATGCCAAGCACACAGTTCACGCAGACACAATTTCCATACTGGCGCAGCAACCTGAATAAGCACTAGGCACAATGCATTGCGCTCATTTATCACACAGCTGTCAATTTATGCAGAACTGGTTCCCAGCTAATTCCCAACCTTTATAAACCCGACCAGTTCTCTAAACTAGCCCCACTTTATTTTCCTACTTAAGAGGCACACAAAGTTTGAAGGCAGTTTACTAGCATCTTTTCATGGAGGTGCTTAAAGGGAGGTTTTATTGTGGACATTTTCCATTCCATATCATAGTTTATTTATAGGTCGGATGAATTTGCATGGAAAGTAGTCCCGACTGCTTGGTTAAGCTGCGTGCAAAGCAAGGGAGCATTCTTTCTGTTGTACATATGACTAAGTCTTAGCACAAAGGCAGTTTTGAATTTTGCCGCTTTTCTCAATTCATCTGATATGTATTTTTACACAAATTGCAAGTTATTTACAGATACATTTTTTACATAAATTTGATTTATTTACTTTTGTATGTTTTATTGAAATGTAGTAGTTTGTTTGACATTTATTCATTCTCTAGTTAATCAATAAGGTTAATTAGTGGCACAACATAGGTAGAAAAATTCTAATCGTCTGCTAGAGAAGGGAGATCACCTAAACAACATAGCCACTAAGCCAGCACAATCACACATTTGTAAATACCATTAACTGTCTATAACAATAAAATACTCATCATTCCAATATGGTGGAGAATTTTTTAAGTTTTGAAAATTCACATTTTGATGCACAAGATATCAAACATGCAAAAATATACAAAAGAAAAATTCTGAAGCAAAGCCCCATAGTTCAAATCTACAAGAACATATATTCTCAACAAAGTCAAAGCCAATAAATAAAAGCAGAAACAACTCTAGAGAAAAGATTTAACATAAAAAGACCATGTCTTATATCATGAATTTAATCTTTGCAGAGGGGTAGGGACATCTCAGCTTATCTGCTTGCAGTTTGTTTTTTTTTTCATTGCCTCGACTCATAATCATACTCAATAATCGCACTGCAATCCACATCAACATGTAATTTCTCAGATTATCAAAGCAAGCACTTTCTTTCTTACCGGTAGATCTCCATCTTGTTGAAGGACCATTTTACCATTGTTTGGTGTCCTGGTGGCAACATATGCCTGCAAAGTTTAGGAGGACCATAATACCAAGAATGTAACCCCTACCCCCACGCAGGCCCAGGGAACCATTTACCAAACAAAACTTATGCAATTGTTAAACCAGAGACATTTGAAAGCAAATGCCACAATGGATACTTTCAATAAAATAAAAAGTAGTCTGAGAGATAATGTAAAAGTCACAGTGCATAGTCTACTACATCTGGCATCATGCAATGAATTAGCGTTTTAAAACTATATCCAGTGCCCTTGTAACTTGGAACAGATCCCTGGGTCTGATACAAAGACACAGTTTGTGTTGAAAATGCTATGACAATAATATTTCTATGATAATATGGTTTTATCATGAACTCTTTCTGAGCACTTATTTTTTTTAATACACTTGAAGTGAGGTTAGTGCAATGTGCAGAAGAATAGTATGATGAGATACACTTCAGACCCACGCTTCTATCACACAAACATGTGTTCATTTTAACTTTAGTATCATCATTTCTTTTAAATCAAACATAGTTATCAGAAAGCATTTTTTATTTACCCATTAGTCAGTTTATTGGTCAGATGTCTTGGAATCAATCTATATTCATTATTCCACTATATCTTGCAAAACCAAGAAATCGTGGTAGGTCTTTTGGGGAAGTATAATTTTATAATCACCAACTACAAGGTTCTTAGATAGGGAATCATACAAAAGACACAACAAGCAGCAAAAAAGAAATACAAGCATGCACTGGCTGGTCACAGATGGAAGCAGTCTCCATCAAGCAAACAATCAGCATGCCCCATGCAGCACAGTAGCTGGACTAGAGATACAGGTTGGAACAAAAGGTATAGATTTGTTCTGTACCTGAGAGTTCACAGATTGATTTGGCATTTGTTGCATATAAGACTGATGATGTTGCTGCTGCTGGGACTGCGGCGGTTGTATGTATTGCTGAGTCGGATGTTGGCCATAGCCCATCTGATTTGCCAAATTATACTGAGAAGGCATCTGCAGAAAGCAGAATAGTCTATTAACCTTTTCAGGTGAAATTATGCAGCTTTATTCTGATGTGATTGTCAAGATTCTGATTTTTGTATGCTCAGGAAAATACATATAACAGTAAAAGATCATATTTAAATGCACACCATGCCTGTACATCTCAATCATACATTCAAACAACACAAAGTGACCACACATATTCAATTTGAACATATGTCTTTACCTGGCCGTATGCCTGGTTGCCCATGCCCATCTGCCCCATGCGACCATGGCCTTGTGACTGCACTGGGAAGCGCTGAGAGTTAGGTGAAAGTTGGGAGTCGCCATATTGGTTACCTGGGTAGCCCGGTGGCATGTTCATAGAACGACGCTGACTTGGATCAAACATTTGACCACCACCCTGAAATTATGACGACCGTGTTCAGAACTTTTGCAAAAAAAATAATTAAATATGCTTCGTGCTTGCAAAATTCACACTGATTTCTTAAAAGATTGTAACCACCAAATAAAACTCACAGATATACGTATGGTGCAAGCAAGCCCCCTTGTTACCCATTATGATTCTATAAGTGTGTTCTTGCAGGTGAGAATGTCAGGTGTTTACAGGTACTACTTTCCAAGGTCGGACACCTGAAAACAGCCTAGGCCAATTGACATTCCTGTGTTTCAGACAGGTGGCTTTTATGAATGAAACTGATAAATGTTACTCCATAATACTGCCTGCTTGAGTGATCTTTCCACTTCCTACTTTCCCCCATGTATCCAGCTCATGTCAACCTGGTTACTAAGTGCAAGGTTATCAATTACAAAACAAAAGGTCAGGAAACCCCTTTCCTTTTTAAAACATACTGGTGCTATTTGATTGAATGCTATAATAAGAACCACGCTTGTATCATGTAAACAGAGCCGCCAACCTGCTGTCAAGTTACCTTTTAAGAAAAGAGGTCAGCCATGCTAGGTGCTCCACTATTCATTCACAAAAAGCCACATGTTCAATTACAAAGCAAACCTTTCAAATGATGAATCGAAAATAGATTTCAAACACCAATAACAACAAAAGTCATTTTCACCTGGCCAATCCTGGCCCAGTGAGGAGAGTATTACCGTATCACAGCATGCCTCATGATTTATCATAATAAAGAGGTCAAAATGTACACATTGCAAGTCTTAAGTAATTATTACAATACACTGGTGGATTAAGTACAAGGAGTTTTTGTTATCACTTACAATCAATGAGTGTAAATGTAGGGATATTTTTAGCCCTGTTTGTCAATGAGCCGGTATAAAAGCACATGGCTAATTAGCATAATTCCCTGCCAGAGCAAACACATTTGCTACCATTACTGGGCCCTGGCTTCCACCCACAAACTTTAAATGTAAAAAGAATGCAGTTTCATTTTCAGTTCAAATTTTAAAACAAAACTGTCATGGCTGTCAGCATCAAAACAAAGTATATTTCCTGAGATCCTAATTATGAAATGTGCATCTTCTATTAATACATCATGCGTATCAATTTGATTAATATTTTACTTTAATTTTTACTAAAATAAAGGCAAATTCATGAATCCACTTTTTTGTGATTAAATTGAAGATTTTATAATAAACAGTATTCTTGGACTTTTTGTACATTTTGCCTTCTTACAAAAAAAGAGTCACATAGACAATTTTAGGGTAAATTGTAAACATTATTGAATTCATTAAATATGAAAAAGGACAACTCTCTGATTGTTGTGATTGTGATTGTTGTAAAAAGGAAATAATTTTAGCCTTCTTTTTTAAATTCTTTTATGAATTCAAACTTGTAACAGATGATCATTTAAAGCTCCATATAAAACAACACTTAAGAAGACAGCTACTGGAATGTTATCTCACTCAATAATATATCACTTTTTTTAATTTTTCTATTCATAAATTGCTTTATCTTTTTGTGGGATTTTCTACAATACACTATAAATTCTGATACAAAAATTAGCAATGACAATATAAATTCTTCAAACTAAATTTCTATCACTTGTGGCACATTATTTTGCTTGCTGTTTTACCATGCACGCTAAACTGAACATGCCCTTTTTGCTTA
This sequence comes from Lingula anatina, assembly GCF_051362555.1. Lineage (NCBI taxonomy): Eukaryota > Metazoa > Brachiopoda > Lingulata > Lingulida > Lingulidae > Lingula > Lingula anatina. Next base: position 68,263,563 of record NC_141767.1, on the reverse strand, counting down.
AATTTGAAGTACCAAACATGCTATAACTGGGCAACTACTCATGACAGATTTCAGTCTCTAGATCAAGACTCCAGCTGTATGGTTGATAAGGTTTCCTACACCATGTGCTAGAATTTTTGTTATCTTTAAACTGTAAACATTTATTGGGCATTTTTCAACCATATAAAATCATATCTTAATATGGCACTCATGTGCATCTTGACACACAAACACAAATATGGCATTAATAACTAATACATGGAACTCAGTTTTTTAATGATAAATATAGATAAAAATTGAACAAAACTGTATTTGAGTGAGTTATTCTGGTGATATTTATATGGCCTCCACTCCTTCAAGTTTAAGAATACAAATATTTTAAAAACTGCGACATAATAACCAGGTTTCACTTCAAATGAATATCCCAAATGCATACAAATACATGTTACACACTTAAATGTTTTATCTTTTGGGACCAGATGTTGTATATCCTACAACTTCTCTCTAATAAGAAAAGCACCTTACTATTTGCTATAACAAATGAAGAAACACGCAAACTATTCTGTTAACTCTATATTTTCAGTGACCAATCATGTATTAACACTATACATCTCTTGTATAACTCACTTATATTATTCACTGAGAGACAAGATGTGTCATCTCTATAGGTTGTGTACAGAAATTGGGTATTTTCTGTAAAAATTCATTAAATGAAAATAAATTACCCACAAATCACACATTATAGATTTTCAAACCTCCCAAGAAAAAAAAAACATGAATGAAAATAAAAAGCCAGTCTATAGTAAATTGGACAACTAGGTTGTAGATAGTTGATGAATGGGCACCTTTTATGACAACCAAGATTAATTGATTGTTTAGCAGGAACAAGCAGCCAATCAGGAAAGGGCATTAGCACAATCAACCAGCTGTCTTCAAAGCAAAGCATTTTGCCTCCAAATTTAAATCCCTTCTCAGACACTCAAGCAAACATGACAGCACATGTTTGGTATATCACTCACTGTAGAATTACCCATGGATAGAAACAGCACATCATTTTAACCATGACCAAAGTTTACAGGATGACAATCAAAATCCTACCATTTTTCTTATAAAACCACTGAAATATCCTCACTTAAAAATAGTTATACATGAAGCAAGTTCACTCATAGTTGGTTATTTACCTGATTACGGAATCCTTGTGATGGCATGGGTCCCTGTGGCCCAAAAGAGTTCATCCCCCTGTTCCCTGTGGGCCAGTTTTGGGGTTGGCCATAAGAAGGACTCCCACTGCCTGGCACCATTTCTCCCATCCCCCCATTGAAATTGTTCTGGTAGCGCTGTTGTGGGGTCTGCTGCTGGTTGGCAGGACTATTAGACTGTAGAAGTTGATTTAGAGTTGGGGTTGGCCCTGCCTGTTGAGATATGCTTTGTCCACTCATGCTTGGGAATCTCTGAGGGCCAGCACCGTACTGAGGGGGGCCTTGGTTCATATTGCTCATGGGACGCCCCTGGACAGGGACAGGGCCTCTCATGCCTGGAGGGTAACCAGATCTCATCTGCTGTCCATACTGTCCGTATTGGTTAGTCTGAGGCGAGAATTCTCCGTTTCCGCCATGTTGTTCCATATGACCCCTGTTGTTGTACGAGTTGTTGTACCCGTGCATTTGTCCCGGATTTAACCCATCGGGCTTCATGTTGAAATACTGAGGCCCTCCCCCGGCATCTCCGCCACTCTGTGGAAAACTATTTGAGTCTGCATTCATATGTGGGGCCTCTAAATTAGAAGGAAAGTCATTCGTATTATCAGTCATATTTTGCTGTCCTCCATCTTGGAAGGAGTCCATTGTGCTGTTATTAGAGTCATTATTTTGCTGCGGCGATCGGAGTTTATTGTTCATCATCATAGGGGCCGGTCCATCCTCTAAACTTACGGAATCCATCCTCCGTTCACAGTACCCCTAAAAAGAAGAGTACACAAGTGCAGAGTCTAATCAAAGTGTCCTTTTTGTTCTGAATGACAAGTAATCGTGCACAGAGTTCTAGAGAGCACACCCTATGAAAAAAGGCCAGGAAAAGTAAGATAAACATATTTAGATCTCACCCTACTCCATCCCGAGTCTTCCCGATCACTTGGAAAACTTGGAACACACGTGAGTTTAACTGGGTCACTGCTCAGCTATGGGTAAAACTTCGCCTAATGGCAGCATGGTTTTATCATACACAAGCTATTATGTGCTACACATCAATAGCGGGAATACAGGAGATTAGTACGGGAATTCATACGCAACCTAGATACTTTCCGATAACGTCCATTTGATTCTTACGCACTGCTTTTCCCCTCCTTTACTCTTCCTTTCAATCACAAATAGTTTCTACCTATACAATTTCTCATAAAAAGCAGACGTCAGAAGTTAAAGAAATTTAGGGATTCTTTAACGTAAATTGTCCACTTTGGCGGAAGAGACGATCGGTGGTGAGTAAGGCGTCCGAGGCATTCTTTTCAATTCTGCCATTGCAATTAGCTGTTCTGTCAGCCGCCCTCTGAACACCTGGCTGATAAACAAGGACTTTCACTTTAGACTTAGGCAAACTGAGTATTACCCTTTAAATTGTAAAGAAACTGCTTGTGGTAATCTACTGTTATTGCACCATCGACAGAAGTTATCTGAAAAAGAAAAAATACACTTAAAAACATGACGGGGAGTAAATGTAACAGCCTTAATACGCTGCAAGGGTTTGGGTACTGACGTCATCCCTTAGGACAATTTCATATTATTGAGCACGCAATCATATTTACTCAATTTCTCTTCGCAGACCAGATGTTGTGTGCTTATGCGGAAAAAGTCCTCCTGTAGTTTATCGCATTGCAAGAAGATTCCTAATGAATTTGAAATTATTTTCGTGAGCTAGGATGAGAATTTTAACTTTATAGATAGTAAAATAGTGAGGAAAACGCATAGAAAAGGCTGTTCCCGTTATAAAACATCTTCCCTATGCATACAGTTTGACTGAATAAACTAAGCCCGCAAGAGGGCAGCAGGAGCAATAGCAGCCGACGCATCTTGTATGAGCCGAAGAGATAAACTGGAGACCGCCTTGGTACCTGTTACTATGCAAAACATTTGGTCAGTGTTTTATTTTAGTCGACATTGCAGCAGAATGCTATTGCAAGTCGAGAATGCCAAACTTCATATATTCTCTACATACACTTTTTCATGAAGTAAAGTTTTGTTTAGTCCTATAATATAAAAAGTCCAGTAGGGGCCTAATGACGGTCGTTTTTTTTTTTTTTTTTTTTTTTTTTTTCCATAGCATAGTCATACTGACTGGTTCATATCAATATGGACCCCTCAACCACCCCCATCTCAAGTGGTATTTTAATCAGGCCCAATATTTAACTCCTCTTGGCAAGTCTGAAATCAAAGAGATAAATAAGTTAATGAATTAAAAAACTGAAAGAAAAAATGTCAGTGATGTTAAAGAGAAAGGCGTACCACCTATACCATCTTGCTAAATCTAGTTATATCTATAAAGTTTGTTTCATACAATTTGCATACCTTTTCAACGGTGTACTAACTTTAGTAGTTCAAAAATAAAAGGACCAAAAAGTTAATTTATTGATAAATTTGAATTTACCAATAATTCAAAGAGACAAATATGAAATATCCCAGTTTGATGCAGTCTTTATACGACAGCTTTTTGCGGCTGTGAAGAATTCTGTGATCCAGCATGTTTTGAGGCTCTTATGCCCGAGCATATATGCTTAATAATTGAGCGCTTCTTTGTACCATATTGTGAAAAAATTCTAATCTCTTTGATACCATGTGAAATCAATGTCTATTTTAGCGATTCCGTGAATCATTCATTGTTCTCTTGTGAAGAGGGTGCCTTTTCCAGGGGCGGGTCCAGGGTTTTTTGAAGGGGGAGGGGTCTTTTTTTTTAAGAATGACGTTCAGGCCTCGGATGCGAAGCCGACTCTTTCCCCCTTGGTGTGGGGTTCGGTGTTTTGGAGGGCAAGCGGTGCCATTTGGTGCAGTTTAGAACTATGATTCAGCTCTCCAAAATTCTAATATCAAGAGGGGAATGTTGATATGATATATTTATTTCAGAAACCTAAGGAGAATCGGGGCCCCACTGACACCCCCCTAAATCCGCCACTGTTTACACTATATTAGTCTGGGTGTTGTTGGAAGGTCCTGTAGTGGGATAGTTAGCTACCTACTTTCTTTTACAAATGTGAATAGGACTTACATATCTTAATAACTGACATGTGGGACTGGGCATTGAAAGTTTTGCAAGAAACAGACAGAAACAGACTGTCAGTTCAGTCCATCGCATTACACCCCGATCTCGAATGCTGATAGAAAATGATTATGTTTCGCAGCACCGCTATGCTGGATAGCTGAATTCCAGAAGCTGAATGTGTTAGGCAGTGATTGTGCTTGGATGTGGTTTGATATGACATCAATGTAACCGTATCCAGTCACCCTGGCCTCTGTTAAAACGTTCACGGAAACGATAGTCAACATAATCAGTATAGTAACCCGCAGTGGAGTTTCAGACCACAATTGCGGTAGGTGTGATGAATGTCACTGTTACGAAATAGTCAACACAATGGGTAAAATTCCCAATCGGTTCAGTTTAACTGTAAATATTATATATTTATAACACATCTATAATTCTACAAATTTCAGCCTTTTCGTTACAAATGATGCCAAAGCCTGTTTACTGTTAAAATTCAGTGAATAATGTCAGTAAAATAGTTTCTTTAAGCAATGCCCCCAATATTACGTATGCGTTTAAAAAAACATACTTTTACTTTTATTCAATAGTCTTTCAAATTCATCCCTTTTACAAAATTGGATGGAAGACCCCTGAGGGATTTGACATGATCAAGTCATTCACTCCTATAGAACTACCCCCACCTGATCACAAATGCCTGATCTCTGATTTTTGTAACAGCTATAGAGAATACTAAGAAAACCCCTGGTAGAAGGCAATCCTGTTCAACACAAATGAAAAACACATCTGAACCTTTTTCTCTACAATAGATGCACTGTTTTATTCTGGTATTGGGAATACTTATTTGTCGTCGCCTGCACTTTAGGTAAACCAGTCTCCAAATTCATATTTTGGACACCATCTGGAGGTAAGGCTAAACAGAGGCAGTCCAAATGCAACTTACTCTGACACCGTCATGAATGATACTGGTCCAAGTTCCTTGCAATAATGAGACAGGCAGAAACAACTCTGGTCTAAACATGCTGCTGTTGCTGCTGCCATATTCTGCCCAAAGGGCAAAGGATGATGATAATGTAAGACTAGAGGATCAGAGAGGCGATACCGCCTCTGGATATTGTACCACCAGCTGGAGTAAGCACATTCGTATGCCCCCCCCCCCCCCCCCACCAAAAAAAAAATTGGACACCACCACCAGTCTTGTGCTTGACAAGTTCTATAAAATGCAATAAACAAGAGTTCTCAAAATATGCAAAAAAAAAAAAAAAAAAAAAAAAAAAAAAAAAAAAAAAAATCAAAAAAACATAACATAATGGTCCAATCAAGGAGATGTTCAAATTGACCTGTATTTTCCTAACACTGATCACTCCTGTGATTTTCTAGACAATAGGCCTATTGGTTTTCCTTGAAATGCATTATCAGTATTGCATATACAGGTATGCTGACAAAAGAGAAAACCTAGGGACAACACTGGGCAGATCTCTGCTAGTTTTGAAGATATGAAGGGCAAGAAAATATGAAGAGTTCAGTTTGTGGTAAAAAGTGGGTCAAAGGTCAATTTCAAGGTCACAGTATATGACTTCCTATATAAGTTCAATAGTAGCTATGGGCATTTCTTTGCCAATGTTGGAGATATGAAGGCCAGGAAACAAGCAAAGTGCAGTTCATCATAAATAGTAGGTCAAAGGTCAATTTCAAGGTCACAGTAAGATTGCCAGTATATGACTTCCTATTCAAGTTCAATAGTAACTTTGGACCTAACTCTGCCAGTTTTCGAGATATAAGGGATAAAAAAATTTGCAAAGTTCAGCTTATGTTGAAAAGTAGGTCAAAGGTCAATTTCAAGGTCACAATAAGAATGCCAGTATATGACTTCCTATTCAAGTTTAACAGTAACTATGGGTGTATCTCTGCCAGTTTTGGAGATATAAGGGATGGAAAATTTGCAAAGTTCAGTTCATGGTGAAAAGTAGGTCAAAGGTCAATTTAAAGGTCACAGTTAGATTACCAGTATATAACTTCCTATTAAAGTTCAATAGTAACTATGGGTGTATCTCTGCCAGTTTTGGAGATATAAGGGCTAGAAAATTTGCAAAGTTCAGTTCATGGTGAAAAGTAGGTCAAAGGTCAATTTAAAGGTCACAGTTAGATTACTTGTATATAACTTCCTATTCAGGTTCAATAGTAACTATGGGCGTATCTTTGCCAGTTTTGGAGATATAAAGATCAGAAAACTTCAAAGTGCAGTTCGTCATGAAAATTAAGTAGGTCAAAGGTCAATTTCAAGGTCACAGTTAGATTACCAGTATATGACTTCCTATTCAAGTTCAATAGTAACTATGGGCATATCTCTGGTAATTTTGGAATATTTAACATTTTCCCCACTAAATATTGCGATGTTGTACTTTTTGATATAGCGCAATGCCTAAACCATATCTAAAACAAAAAAATGGACACCACCTTCAGTATTGCACTTGACAAGTTTTACAAAATGCAATGAACAAAAGGTCTCTGGCATTTACCATTCCAGAATAAAAGCAAGTTTTCAGTTTCGGTATCTAATGGCTGCTTCTCCCGTGAAAATGCACCGATTGACCCCAAACTCCCAAAGATGAAAAGAGTCCCCAATTGTAACCCCTCACTATAACAGGAGAGCTTAGATCTGTGTAGTTTCCAAAAAATAGCACAAACAAATATTTTTTTGCAGAAAATTCCCATTTTTAGAAAATTTTGGCTTGTTTGACCTTGAAAAAAAGGTCAAAAGTCAAATCCAAGGGCATATTTGGAATCTCCACATATGACTTTCGGTCAGGCTTCTGTGGTAATTTTTCCCATAATTCCTTTGGTTTGGGAGATATTTTGCCTTGAATTTTCAAAAATTTTGACAAGGGTGAGTTTCAACAAGTGTCACGCCCAGGCCAATGCACCGACAGAGACAAAAAAACCAGGGTGTTCAAGTTGAGATCATATGTGACCTAAATCCAAGAGATGGGGACACAGGTCCTGGCGGTCTAGGAGGAGAAGCGGTAACGGTGACTTGTTTCCGGCGCCCGACTGTGGAGCCGCAGGAGCCGGCGGAGCTGTACGAGACGGGTCGGGACTAAAACCATGAGTACCGCCAGCGTATACGCTGGTGGTACTAATAATGTTACACCTTTTATGGACCCATGCTCTCTCTCTGCCATAGTTTTTAGTAACATATCCATTGAAAAAATTGTATTAATCTAATACAATCCATTTGAATCAATACTGTGGCCAACTTTTACTCATCTAGATTAATATATATTTCCACATAAACCTAGTAATACTAGTATATTTTACTGAGGGCCTACTAATATTAGTTTACTTAAATTCTATTCATTTTGCAGCCCAGGATGGAAGTAAAATGTATATCTTGATTGTAAAAAAATGACTCATTTCCAAAGAGACTAAACATGCTTTTCTGACTCTTTAAAGACAAGTTTCCTTAGAAAAAATATTTTTTAACATCATTACACTTGAGACTATGAACAAGGCACCCAGCAAAGCCCTCAAATGTACAGACAAAAAGCAGAAAATAATGATCACAAAATAAGTTATGGATAAGTCTTTTAGAAAGAATTTTTTTTTTAACATTACGCATTAGACTATATAATACCTAATTCACCATATATGAGGGTTGTTTTTGCAAAAAATAAATTCGACTTTTTACCAACACATGACTAGGGTTCATACACCTCATAATTAAAAAATATTAATAATGAAAAAAAAAAAAATTAATAATGATAAAAAGTCTTCATTAAAAATGCTCATTTCTTGAGTTGAAAGAAATGAAGGCACCTTTAAAAGTTGTTGGACTTGTACCTTTTCTAGTTCATCTTGTTTGCCTTTAGTACATACATTCCATTATTCTAATGAACTACATTATTATTTATATAGAACATTATGTGATATTCATCAAGAATCAGGACCATAGGTGGGGTTTGGAAGGGGGGGAGCCACACTATCAGGAAAAAGGTCTGTTTTGAATCAAAATTTGATCTAGGTTTAAAGCTAGTGATTACCATCTGTACACTACATTATATGGCAATAAAAGTTTGCTTTAACACAAAAAGAATTCTGATAATGTATTCATGATGCCCTCAGACCAGTCCAAATTGGGCTTTCCATGAGTTCATTAGCTCCATTGTGACTGTGCTGCCCCCACAAACTATCACCAGGGCAGAGTGCACCTGCTCCAGTTTCCTCTCTGCCTGCAGCTTGTGGAGGATATCGGTATAGATTACTGCTAATGCAGCACCGCAACCCGGCTCCACCATCATTCTGTGGTCATCTGAGAACAAAAAAAAAAAAGATTTAATTTTACTTGTTAGGACAGATGTTTGGTAAAATTATACTGACCAGAATTAGTATTAACATGTAAATTTTCACACATTATACTGTTTTACTACAAAACATTTGAGAAACTTTATCATCATTATTATTATTATTATTATTATTATTATTGGGAAGAGGTTGTTAAAAAACAAATTTCAAATGTCATCATTTATGATAGGTAAAACTAGTTATTCTTACCAGCAAATCTATGACATGCCATGACAGCATCCTTGTCTGATACCACCACTGAGTGAAACTTATATTGCTTGTGCTGGTCCCACAGCTGTGTAGAAACAACTGTGGATCCAAGGCACTTCGCTATGCTGAAACAAAGACAATGCTGGGAATGACATGGTAAGATCAAACTGAAAGCAATAATAACTGTTCTTTTGAGATTCAAAATTCCACAAGAAATACATTGTAAACAACGCATGGAAATATCTTATGTTGCTTTTTACCACTAAAACGGCTGTTATTGTAGTAAAACTAAAATCTGTGCTTGTCAATCGGGCTTTCGATGCCCTTCTTCCCGGTGGTCAAGCCATCCGTTGCCAATGATGTTGGGGTGTCATGAAGATTCTCATTCATTCGAGACCAAAACAACAAATGGCAGCAGACGAAAGCAGACGCGTGATGCAGTTTTCAGATGTAGGTTGTGAGTTACGTTGGATAACGAAAAGTCCAGTACTGCACACATTGTAGATATTAATGCGTTTTGAGTAATAAGATCTTATGAATCTTATATTATTATTATATAGTGTTGTTGCTGTCTGCTTGTCCTGCGGTTTTAAGTAGGTCACCACAAAATCTCGTTCGATATGGCATGACTATGCAATGTCAGAGAGGGCTCCATCTGTTATAATCTCTTCAGATATTATAACAAAAAACCAAACTCTTAAGAGAAAAAAAACCTGGACTACCTTTGAATGCAGGAACGGAGTCATTAACCATTGGTTAATACGGGAAAATTGCCGTTTACTCCAGGAAAATCCAATTTTTGGCCAAAATAAACAGCCTTTAATGTACTGAACTTCGTATGATTTTCCCCAAAAAGCTCTGTAACAAACATAAAGACATATTTTGGTATGTTTTTTATGTTGTCACACTCTTTCAATACCTAGTTATCCCTGGCAAGGTAACAATTTTGCCAGCCTGTATTGCAGCATTCAGGCAGTTAGCTCCTTCTGTTTCTACAGCTACCACAGGAATGTGCTGCCAACCAACTTTTGTCATCCCTGAGAAAGAGAAGGCACCAATCACACTCTCACTACTGGATTGATGGAACCTCTCATATGCAAAAATGTGTCAAATTCTAATAAGCCATCATTATATAGAATCCATGTCTGAGACATTTCTGCCAATATGAGACAAGTGAAAATGTTTACCCAAAGTTTTAGCTAACGCACTTAAAAAAGTATTGGAACTAAGGGCGTATTCCCATAGATTTTAGATCAATCTATCCCTGTGGGGAAACTCACTAGATTACTGTCAGATAATCTGGCTTAAATGTCCGTCCCGCCTACTACAAGCTGTAAGGGGGTAATTAACTTTCGTGCCCGCTCAGCTGACAGCTATTTAGCGTGAACCCCCTGGGAGTTAGGTCGATCTAGTTTGGATCGATCTAATCTCTGGGAATGGGGTCTAAGTGTTTCCATACATTTTTTGAGAAGAATAATCATACCTTCCAAAATGCCATTCATTAAGCCTCCTCCCCCAACAGATGCAATGATAGCACCAGGAGGCTGATGCATTTGTTTAGCTGCCTCTATGATCATTGTACTGTGGCCAGCCCTAAAACAACAAGCGCATCACATTTTAAATTTCTGTTATCAAGTAAAACAGAAGCTCTATGTTATTAAAATTAGTTTCAAAATATCAGTGGAACTCCCTTTCATATCAGTGCATATTGCCATTGCTATTTTCAGCCTAAATGCAGAGAGCACCTGTATGCCAGCAATTTTCAAGATGAAAGTCAGGGTGTGGAAATCAAACCAAAAGCATGATGATATGCTGAAAGCTACATATTTTAGACAAAGATGATCCACTGCACTTACCAAATATCAGGATGCTCAAAGGGATGGACCATTACACAACCTAATAAACAAAGTTTTGTAAAAGTTATTACATGTATTTGTCTAAGCACTACAAAAAACAAAAGGTAGATAACAGATATTATCACTCTGACTGCATACCATATACATGTACATGTACTAGTACAAGAACATATTTTGTTCCAAATAGTCTTTCTAAACTATTACAGTGAGCTATGAAAGAGTGTTTGTCATGGTTTCTAGATACTAGAATGATAAAATAGAATTATTCCTAACTTGGACCTAAATATGAAAGGACATGAAACGCGGCATCTTCCTTTGAAGCTATGTGCGTTCGGGTAAACATTTGCCCATTGTCTCAGATAAGCTGTTTTGATAGCTCCACGGGAGCCTGAACAACTTATTATCAAGGTAGCGTGCGCTGTGCCTCATTGAAATTCTTTTGTTCTATTGCATGGATAACGCAATTTCTCACGGTCCCTTGTGGTTGCTATGATACAGCATTGCCTCCATCTTGCAGTTGCTAGCACATACACTTGCGCCAACACGTGGAAATTTGTTTTGGGTTTTCAGTATCTTTTCCTGTTACCTCATTAAAACGACCATTACCCAAGTAAATATAATCATGAAGTTTGCATGTGTACATGTCCACATTTATACTTTAATTAAAAGACCAATGAGGGTGTTTGTCCATCGTCTCTATGCTGTTTAGGGACTCCAATTTAAAAATGAAAAACTATTAATTATCATTCTCAAACTGGAGCAGACCATTGGCAGTAATGTGTAAAATTATATATACTTCAGAGCAGTGTTAATGTCAACTTTGATAAAAGAATATTAAAAGGCCCACAGGTGCGTTTTTGTGTGTAACGAATGTGTTTGTGGTGCCGTATAGCAATGAGAGCCCATATTGAAAGTTTAAAAAAATAATAATTATCATTCTCAGACTGGAGCAGATCGTAGCCGGTAATGTGTAAATATATATATACTTCAAAGCAGTGTTAATGTCAACTTTGATAAAAGAATATTAAAAGGCCCACAGGTGCGTTTTTGTGCGTAACGAATGCGTGTGTGGTGCCATATTGCAATGAGAGCCCATATTGAAAGTTAAAAAAAAAAATTTTTCATTCTCAGACTGGAGCAGACCGTAGTCGGTAATGTGTAAAATTATATATACTTCAGAGCAGTGTTAATGTCAACTATGATAAAAGAATATTAAAAGGCCCCCAGGTGCGTTTTTGTGCGTCAAGAATGCGTGTGTGTTGCCCTATTGCAACGAGAGCCCATACTGAAAGTTAAAAATATTAATTATCATTATATAATTCGGCCTCACATGAGCAAGTAACATAAACCTATACATATAGTACACAGCAGTGTAAATGCCACCTTTTTCTAAACGGTACGTAAAAAATACCAGACCTAAAACGATGTCAGCGAGTTGAATAAATCGGAGAGGAATTGCTTCATTTTAATTCAAGACACGATTGAAGGTTTCATTATTGCCGCGTCTCAGGCTTATTTCTCACATAGAGAGAAAAGTTTGACACTAGAAATATTTTCCAATCGGATCATAGCTGAAAACAAGTATACTACACTACAATTGTACAATTTTGAATGCTCATTTTACGGCAACAAACAAGATTGTCCTTCCCACATAGGGCATTTTGAATTCCTCCATGAACAAACATATCAAATTCTCACATAGTTTCCAAATTGACAGAACAAATTGTACTAATACATAATCTCTATAAGTGTATTGTCCCATCCACCCGAAGGATTGACTCACGTTATCGCGAACTACCTGCCCAAATGACACAAAAAATCATCGACAACTGCGATATGCTCGCTACCTGTACGGGAGGTCACATGATCCGAACGCACATGGTTTCGTGAAGAGCTCACGTTAAGCCGATTATCCTTTGATGTAGCTCAGCGTTTCATGTCCTTCTCTTATTATGTCAATGTTCCTAACTTAGAGACTAAATAACAAACGCAAAATTTTGGACCACCATCTATGGACCTATGACATGTGAATGGTGATTTTGCACCAGAATCAAATGCCCAGGAAGCAGAACACTATCGTAAACCAATCTTCAAGAATAATTCTGCATTCTAATTACAGTGAAGCCTTACAGAAGGTGATAATTCATTTGAATGAAGATATATTTACAATGTTGTATGGCTCAAATGAACTCTTTTAATTATATCGTTCACTCATAGTTTATACCATAATTATTAACATATTTGATACATTTCCAGCTGATCATCATATAAAGTCTCCATACCAGGTTTACTGGCCATCTTCAAGGCCAACTCATTTGCTTCATTCCAAACTTTCCCATGAACTTCAACCTCTGCTCCCTAAAATGAGAAGACTTTTGTATTTAAGTAGTGGTGATGGTGGTGGTGGCTGTGCTGGTGAGGGGGGTGTCATCAAACATTTTAATTTAAGATCTTTTTAGTAAATAGAAAAATTTAAACATTCACCACAAAAGATTTATTCTTATTAGGGTATAAGGTATTATTAAAATAACACATTTATATCATAAATCACTGAACCTCATCTTTTAGCCTGTCTCTGGTAAATGGAGGTGTTGTCTCAGGCACTACAATGGAAGCATGGAGACCAAGTTTCCTTGCTGCATACGCTGCAGCCAGGCCTGAATTTCCACCAGAAGAACTAACAATTTCACTGCAACCTTGCTGTGCAGCCTTAAAAATTGATAAAAAGTACAAATAATTATGGTCATTTTATTAAATAAATGTATATCTGAGGTATGGCTTTCCAGCTGATCGGCGGAGTAACTAGTCTGCGGATCAAATATGGCGCACACCTGACAATGAATTCCTGTATTCCTCAGGTGCCATCCAGGAAGGGACAGACCAATTAAATCTGGCCATGCTTTCAAGTGGGTCGCACCATATTTGATCCGTGGACTACAAGTAGTTAGTCAGCAGATCAATTGATTTTGAATGCTGCCTTGGAATAGCTTTGAAATTAGGCTACATTGTGATGTGAAGTCAATAATTTAATATTAATGGGCCATCCCAAAGTATTTTCTCCCTCTGTAACACTTTTTGACACTATTAGTTCTACTAATTCATTACTTACTGGTAAAATGGAGAGATTTAATTTATTCCATTGGGTATATCCAGCATCAAAGAAGGAAAAAATGATTTGAGACTGCACTTACTGTAGAATCACCCAAGAACCAGTGCAATTAAACAGATTCTTTAAGCAGCAACTGGATGGTGTATGACTTGTTTTAAAAATCACACATACAGGGTAAAAAAAGCAATATATACTGAATATTAAAAATATTAAGGATTTACTATCCAAAATTCATAGCAGCTCTTGTGACCTTACCTTCTGACACAAATTTCCTATCCCTCTTATCTTAAATGAACCAGTTGGTTGACAATTCTCTAGTTTTAAATAAACAGGAAAGCCTCCCAACTTGCTCAGCACTGTGCTCTCTATCAATGGTGTCTGCACATGAAGAGGATCAGATGTATCTGCCATACTGCTGTCATGAAATGTGATAAATACATGAAGATTAACCACAGATCTTCTGGTGCTTCTTCCTAACATTGTCACTCCCTACATGATAAAGGAGCATTCCACATTATTAATTTTTCTTCGATTTTAGATGGAAAAAAACGTTATACTTCACTTGAAAATCTTCTTGAAAATTTATAATACTTTACCCATACTTCAAGTTATTGATAATTTTACCAATAAATGAAACATGAAATATTTAAAATGCCTTCAACATTAATCCACCTGCTGAATGTAGACTTGCTTATACTACGTTCAATATCACAAGGACCAATATATATTTCATGAAAACAGATTGTGAGATTTTATTTATTGGTCATGTTTTTCTCTTTTTAGGTCCCATGCATATATATGTTATCAAGAACCCCTAAATTGTTCACAACAAAATCATTGCAACATGATGTCCCTTTACACTATTCGTGTGTTATATTATAATGATTATAACTACCCTTGCTTTTCTTAGACTGGGTGCCCATACTTAGATCGATCCATCTGGATCGACCTAACTCCCTGGGGGTTCATGTTTATGTTAAATTGTTAGCAGCCCAAGCGGCTTTTAAAAATGTCTGTCACGTCCACCGAATCAGCTAGGGTAAAGATAATTATCTCCTAACAGCTTTACTAGGCATACCAGACATTTAAGCCAATTATGTTGATAGCAATTTAGTGAGACTCCCCAGGGAAATAGATCGATCCAAATATCTGTGGGAATGGTCCCAAATTGTGATCTCGATCTTATGGCATATTTACATGTATGTTATGTATGTATACTGGTAATCCATGGAAAAGCTTGCTTTATTTGGTATTTATAACCTCGCCCATATTCCATTTAGTCATTAGCGCTTCTGTTTATATCGTCAGTTCAATATGTACTCGAAAATTGAAACTGAAACCTCAGTTCGCTTTCGATTCAGCAACAGCAACAACAAAAACGACACACCTGTCCTGGTAATTAGTGGTAAACGACTCAAAATACGACACTAAAAATTATCGGATAGAGCCTGCGAATACCATTAGCACATAATCAAATTAAAACTTGTATCAATAAATAACGCTGTAAATGTGCATTTTTAAGTTTACTGTCTACAAATATCGAATTACTTTTGACCTGCCACATAGTTGATGTCAAGTTGCGGATATACGTCACTGGAAAGACTCACAGGTGCAATTTTTGGCTAACAGGTCCCCGTGTGTGAATACTGATAAAAAGATTCTGATGCAGACTATGAGTAGGCTCATAATCTAACAATGACATGCACGTTAAAGTCTACAAACAGTGAAGATCACCGTGCTTGCTTACTTACCCAATGTGCGACCTGCCGGAAGTTCGTTTACGAGAGAAATGTGACACAACTACCGCAATCGGCGAGTAGGCTTGGCAACGTGGGCACATTAGTGGGCAAACTGCTTCTTGATAGACAACCTCTGGTGCTTTTTATAAAAATCATATCATAAAATATAGGTACTTTATTTAACATATTATTATTTAAATGTTATAATTACTATTTTCCCTTGCAAAAAAATTAAGATGCCTACTGTTCAAACAAGAAAATAACAATGGAATCTATGAACTTCTTGAATTTATTTACAATGGGTATAGAAAGGGCTTTAAAACAATGTTATTTACAGATTCAACTTTGTATTAAAATACGAATGTTACATAAATCCACTATTGACTATCACACCTATCTTTTCTAACAAAGTTTGCAAGACCTTCTGAGGCAAAATCAATGCGCATATTCATCTCATTCATATATTTTATCACTATACATCCATAACTATAAAATTATATTCTACTGCACATTTTTGTCACTATAAATCTAATTTCTTTAAATATCAACATTTCAATAGATACTGTATTGTCGAGATTCAAGGTGTAATCTGTAGTGTTATTTACCCACATCTCACAATGCTTGAGATAATTCAAAGAAATGAACATGTATAATCAATGCTGTGGTCTTTAAAACAGCACTGGTAATGTCTATCATTAGGTCACTCACTGGAATATTTAACAGTGCAGTATCATAATATTAATTCATTGTATGTATGTTTTGTATTTTGGTGCTCTATAGAGGTATCATTTTTCATCACTACTGAACAGGTTCCTGTCATTCACTGGCACTGGATTTAAATTACATTTAACAACAACCAATTCTGTCACTTAGTGTTCTTCCATAAAACATTTAGAGAAGACTCCAAGAACTGCCTTTGTCCCTGCCATATTTAATTGCTCCAATTCACTGCATGGGTTCCTTTGTTGTGTACAATATTGGAATAAATATATGCTTTCATTTTTTTTGCAGTTTTCAGTCACATTTCAAGAACTAATCACAAAAAGTAATCAGGTTGTGGTTTCTTTGATGGAATTCCTCTTGTGTCCTAAAAATAAAAAGTCCAAAAATAAAATTTGCACTCCAAATCTTACTTCTTGCACAAAAAATTCACATTCAAGAACTCTATGTTATATTCATCACTTGTCAAAAATAAGTTTAGTCTAAACTAAATGCATCAAAAACAGGTTGCAGTTTCTAAAATAGTACAACTGGTTTTTCTATCCAGACAGACCTAACTAAAACATGGGAGACACTTGCTAATCTAGAATATGTGTACATTTGTAAGGTGAGGTTTAAAATTTTGTACTATTCATTGCAGTAGCTTTACCTGTGGTGCAGCCTCAAATATTGTATAATCCCGCTGCAGGTGTTCATCTAATTCTAATATGGCGGCAACATTACCACATCTGAAATAATGAAACAAAAACATGAAACTTGACAAAGGTTCTTGTTATTGAGATATTTTACCAGGACACTGAGACAACTCCATGCATGTTTATTTACAGCAGAGCGTGACTGCTTTCTAAATTTGAATCAAAGTGATCTATTACATTTCCCAAAACAATTTTTCACAAGTGGGATTTAAAAAAGATATTTTAATAACTCTATAAGCCAATTTTATAGCAGACTTCATTTTGGTGAACAGCCTAAAATGACAATTCTTAAAATCGCAATATACAGGATGAGGTGCTTTAAATTCATTTTATCAACATCTATGAATTTTTTTGTTAATTCCGAGGAAAAAAAGAATTGAAAACTTTTATTTTCAAAAAAGTTTCAGAAATGATTTAACTGGCTTTTTTCTTTACTTTGTACTATCTATTTTAATATATTAATATTTTAACTGTCTACATATTTACTTACATTGTACCATCATTATTAATATCTTATTATCTTAACTGTCTATTTATTTATTAACTTTATTAATCTTATTCTGTTAATTTTACCTCTGTAAAGCCTACTGAACATTTTGTATGGATTTTAGATTATAAATAAATATTATTATCATCTTTCCAACTACCATTACCTACCTGTAACAATAGTTAGGTGCTGACCATACAGTAAGAACAGTCTCATTGAAATGCCATTTGTAGCCTTCCATCACCAGCTGATGTGCTCTACATATGAGATCTACATTGTTGGCAGCATTAAACTGGGCCACCACATCACTTCCAAATAAATAACCAGCACCACGGGGACTAACACCCCAGCCCAGGGTATCTGCAACAAAGGATTTATCATTGATCTTTTACTGAGAAATGTGGGTAAAAAAGTTTATAAAAGTACATGGCCAATATGAATACTCAAGTACACATTAATGTCAAACTAATCACATCTGACAATTTGGTTATAGGGTTCTTACTTAAATACATCTGAACACAAGTTTAAACAAATACTGAAGTTCTATCTTATGAGGCGTTTCAAGACCTACCTTCAGGGTCTGACCATAGCAAGTCACACATAGGTCCATCATGGGGAACTTCTTGCTTTCTGTCAATTGCTCTGATTTGATCTAATGTCTGAATGGACGGTGACAGACCCCCATGGACACAGAAGATCTGGAAATGTGTAGTTTTTAAAAAGTGACATCAGTTAAAATATATACAACCACAAAAGAAACACTTCAAATAATGATTTGTTGATGTCCAATGCAGGTCTTTCTTCTGATGATCTGATCTTGCCACTTTCCTTATATCTATTTAACTCAAAGAAAATATAGATTTTAACAATATAAGTAACCAATTCAGTTGAGCTTTAAAATGTCACTGGTCACATGATATGAAGACTGTGTGGAAAAAAATGATATACAGTACAATACTAATATGCAATATGCAAGAGGAAAAAAACTAATACAATCACACCTCTTTTCAAATGGAAAGACACAAGGGATCACTATTTACAAGTAATGTCACAACAGGTATCTGCATGCTGGATTCTTTTTTTTATTTTATTTATTTTTTCATTCAATAACTTTATTAATTTACTTATACACTTTTTTATTGGGGGGGGGGGGGTGCAATAACTTCCATCTATGGATTACACAAAAGGTAATACATACCTTTCCATCAATGATTGCTGAAAGACTTAAATAGTCAAAAATTTCTGTACAATATCTCCAAACTGTTATGGATCCATATTTCCTAAGACATTCATCATAAAAACCATACACTTGAGTAATCTGACGACTTTCATGATTGCCTCGTATAAGCATTATCCTATCTGGATATCTTACCTGAAAGGATAAACAATGGATTTTTAACACATATCTAAAAAAAGCTTTGGGTTGTTTCTACACAAATATTAATTCAACTTACAACAAATGAACTTTTCAAAAAATAGAAAAAAAATCACTTACTTTTAATGCTAATAGTAATAAAAATGTCTCAACACTATAGAATCCTCGGTCCACAAAGTCTCCTAGAAACAGATAATTTGTATCTGGAACATCTCCTCCTACTTTGAATAATTCCTTCAAGTCATAAAATTGGCCATGGATATCTCCACATACCTGAAACAGATGAGTGAATGGTTTTAAATCATCACAATACTGTCTCTAAACAAACAGACAGATATCATCAATGATAATAATTGCTTTCACACTACAACACACCAGATTTTTAAGTTTAAGATGTAAAAATAATCTGAATGTTCAAGGAATATTTAACTTACTGTGACTGGTGAATCAACTCTCTGTACATTACTTTCTTCCACTAAAATTTCTCTTGCTTTGGCACATAATGCTTTCACTTCACTCTCTTTGATAATTTCACATCGGCGGAGCTGCTCTATCTGTCGATCTAAATCACTTGTGTCAGACATTATCCCTATAACCAAAAAACAAATACCATGGTAAATCATGCCCATCCTGTTTGAAAACGCCCCAACATTTCACACACAGAAGCTCAGTGATACTTTTCAAAAAATTTATTAAACTTTTCACCGATCAGTTTTAAAAATGGCAATTGTATTATAAAGCCAGGCATTTCTCAAAAGTTTGAACGTCATTTATATACTAACCACACTGTTTACGACACTTTTGTTTAATTATATGTGCAAAACGATAAAATATTTACACTCAGCTTGAGCGGATAAATCAAAAATAACAAAAAAAGTGTGCTACCGTAACTGCTATTTCTTGCAAATTCTGCCGCTGATATAATTTATGACGAATGAATTGCTGAATAGTTGTAGTGACAAATCCGTCGTTTGTCAATAAAAAGCTAGATGGAAGAGCTATACATCCGTCACATAATCGTCAGAGATATCTTTATATATCAGAATAACATCTAAAATTGCGTTAACTCTTTAAAATACTCACCAGGCAAACTAACAACTAATTTTCATTTAAATAACCCCCGGTGTTACCACTGAGCTTGATGTCTGTCTGTTCGTCGCAGATGCTCATGACGCATAAGTAGATCGAACGTTAAAATAACGTACAAATGGCTCATTTGGGATTAATTTGTCACTTAAGTAACATAAATCATGTAAATAAAGTTAAATGATAAGAAATAAGAATAATCAAAGGGTAGATTTCTTTTATCATCATTGTTGTTGATATCATATAATAAGTTGCAGGTGGGATGTCATGATCTAGAAAATGAATTTTTATTTTAATCTATTATAATTTTCACCTTTGTTGTCGTTTACACATATTTTCTAATACTAGGTGTTAGAAAAGTATTCTATTCTTATCATGCTATCATTTAATATGACGCGATCACGAGTAGGCGATTGCGAAATAACGAGAGGTCGGTCGCAGGTCGCCATTAAGAACAACAACAAAACATCTGCAAACCTCATTCTGTTTTCTTAGCTTCCATGATCTAGTAAGTTGACAGGATGGGGAATATCAACACCACTGGGCCCAACGAAGCCTTGGTCATATCAGGTTGGTAAAGTTAATTCTGCATTGTCGTGCGATCGTTATTTCTGCCTGGAGATGTTACGTCCTATCTGTAATCGACCTGAGTTTGCCCCTCCTTTTTACTACTACTGTTACTACTAGTAATATTACTATTATTATTGCAGTTAGTGCTATGCTGCGTTATTTGTAATATCATATGCGATGATCAGCGACAGCTTTTTATTCACAATTTATGGTGAATTTTGTTGGTTTACAACAGTGAAAACGAGTATGGTACACGAATGTCCGTCTATTTTATGCGTATTTCGAAATCATCGATTTTCATGCGTATCACTATCAGGTTGTTACGATACAGTGTACTGTTTATTGGGCTTACTCTAAGCACGTTTAAGTCAAATTCATATCTTTTTTTAATTTGTTTAAGGGAGTATGAAATGTTCGCTTTAGATTTGACTTAGCATTGACAACAAAAATTCATCTCAGGGCTCTTTAGAGTGAACCCAGGGATGGTGATATTTTTTGTTTCTGTTTCAAGGCAGACAGATTTTTATTTATTAATATTGTGAAATATAAATCCAGTAATATGCACTTATTCATTAAATGAAATATGCAGTTGAACATTCAGTAATTTCCTGGACTAAATGTAGGGTACATGCTGTAACTAATGGTTATTACGCAATCATCATATATTTCACCACCTGCTCCTGCATCATTTGATAACTTTTTAATTGCTGTTGATTGCTGCAACAAGTGGAGGGTACTATGATATTGTATAAAACAGCAAAAATAGTGGGAAAAGAGAGAATTATACAGATATCACACAAAATGTGAGCATCACTGATATGTGTCTTTGTGGACCATTTTCGCTTGCTTCTGACTTAATTTTCTTTTTGACAGTTTTCAGCACATGTTTAGCATTTGAGTTTATGATTATGTGTTGCTGTATTAAGGTGGCTGCTGTGGTGCACAGGAGAAGAGGACCATTATTGGAGGCTGGGGATGGGCCTGGTGTCTGGTGACAGATGTGCAAAAGTAAGAACACTATCTCAATGTGTGTGGGATCAAACTGGTGTAGTATTCATTTTAGTTTATATAATATTCCTTTATATTCAAGGTTACAACTTAAAAATGTCCACTCTTTAGAATATTGATTCAAGAATTAACTGTACAGCTCATTGCTGCTATACAGAGAATAGATTAGCTTTACTAATCATAATGCTATCTCATATGATATCTAAATTGAAACCTATACCTTTCAGAATAAGCTTGGAGGTGATGACTCTCAACCCAATATGTGAGAGTGTAGAGACCTCAGAGGGTGTGCCTCTAACAGTAACTGGGGTGGCCCAGTGCAAAGTTATGACAGAACCAGAACTGCTAGCCACTGCCTGTGAACAGTTCCTGGGAAAAGATGTGAGACAGATTGAAAGTGTCATTCTACAGACTTTAGAAGGTCATTTGAGGGCCATTCTTGGTAAGGAAGTGAAATAGTCCTTTTTGAAAATGTCACATGGCAATCAGAAATATATGAGGCAGTTTCCAATACTGCCTGTGCATTGCCTAAGCTATTTCAGTATTTTCAATAGTATGGATCTGTTCTTATAGATACTCACTGAATACATGGATTGGTGTATTCAATGTATACCTCAATGCCTTGTTTTTAGGTACCCTGAGTGTGGAGGCTATTTACCAAGACAGGGACCAGTTTGCTCAGTTGGTGAGAGAAGTAGCTTCTCCTGATGTGGGGAAGATGGGCATAGAGATTCTTAGCTTTACAATCAAAGATGTATTTGATAATGTGGAATACCTTGCTTCTCTGGGAAGAGCTCAGACAGCCAATGTAAAGAGAGATGCAGATATTGGTGTAGCTGAAGCAAACAGAGACGCTGGAATCAGAGTGAGTTGACATTTTTTTTGTATCTGTATGGATTTGATCCATCCAAGTTGCTTGAATAATATGCACTTAGTTATTGTCATAATGATAATCTCATTATCATTACTTTCCTAGGAAGCTGAATGTGAAAAAGCACGTATGGATGTTAGATATGAAGCAGACACAAAGATCGCAGACTCATCCAGGGCATTTCAGATGCAGAAAGCTAGTTTTGATATTGAAGTCAATGCCAGGGTAAGGTGGCTCCTGTAGTAACCATGTGTGTTGACACACTGCTGTCCTTTGTACAATCACCTACTTCTATGGTACAATGTTTTTATCTTGACTTTGTATGCGTACTTCACGAAGGCTGATTTTTAAATTGAATGTCTAAAAAACAAACATTTTTAGTAGATAATAATTGTTTGATAATTATCATAAATTTCAGAAAGCTGAGGCAGAATTGGCATATGAACTGCAGGGTGCCAAGGAAAGGCAGAGAATAAGAGCTGAAGAAATAGAGATTGAAGTTGTTGAGAGGAAAAAATTAATTGAGATTGAAGAAAAAGAAATTTTGCGTAAGGAAAATGATTTGGTTGCCACCATTAAGCGACCAGCTGAGGCTGAGGCATACAAGACCGAGGTGCTGGCAGAGGGCAAAAGGTGAAGAATTTAATTGAAACAAGGCTGGGTCGGGTTGTAAACTGGATATGTTGATTAACATATAATTGTAAAATGAGAAATAGAACATTCAAATCACATGAAAACTTGCTTTTCTGAGACAAAATTACAAGATAAACAACATGAATTAAACCTTAGTTTGCATTATCACTTTTCAAAATAGGACCCAGACTGTTGATGTGGCCAAGGCTGAGGCTGAAAAGATCAGGCTTGTGGGTGGAGCCGAGGCTGCTGCTATTGAGGCTGTCGGCAAGGCTGAGGCTGAGAGAATGAGGCTCAAGGCTGCTGCATACAAGCAATATGGAGATGCTGCCATGCTTAGCTTGGTCCTTGAAACATTGCCCAAGGTATATTTCATGGTTTTGAGTTATAAAAAGAACCTGGCTTAGATGAGCTATAGGCACTGCATGTAAATGCAAATATTGTGGTTTGTAAATTGTTGCTCAAAAATTTGGAAGATGTCTGTGATAAATTATGGTCAATATCTTTTTTTTTTATTCACTTATGAAGACATTAATTCCGTTAATTCTTTTACAATTGCTAGAAGTTGCACAAACAATTATTTTTTTTCTTCCAGATTGCTGCTGAAGTGTCCGCTCCTCTAAGCAAGACTGAAGAAATTGTCATGATTGGTGATGATCGCACTACTGGGGAAATCAGCCGGCTGGTCAGTTCTTTACCCCCTGCAGTTTCTGCATTGACTGGAGTTGACCTATCAAAGGTAATAAGATTGTAATTATATTGATATATAGAATTATTCTGTCACCTTTTATGCCTGCATGGCATTTCTGATGATTTATGATAATGTTAACACTGATGTAGTTGATCTACGGCTTTAGCAAAAATATGAAATCTTTGAAGATAAATACATGTTCTTGGTTTTTCCACTGTGCACAGTTTCCATCTGTTTGGACTTGGACTAAGCATAACTCCTGTTATCTTTTTATTTCAGGTTCTGAGGCAAGTCCCAGGTGCACAGTAAATACTTCATTTCCCTAAATTCTATGGAGAGCGTAACACACAACTGGCAGTGCAAGAAATTTGCAAGACATGACTGTTTTTCCACAAATTAGAAACTAGAATCCATCACTGGAATCCCGTTTCACTTACCTCATTGTGTGATTAGACATTTTTGTGTTAAACCAGATATCAATATATATATAGGAGCTTCTGTTTCTGATTTTTTGGTGAACTTACATGGTAAAATCTCATTGGTATTTGTTTTCATACAAACTCAAACTTGTATTTGATAAGAATTGCAGCTCTACTTAGAAATGAAATCAATAAAGTTTTTCAGATGACCTACGTTAACTCAGTTCTTTATACTGAGAGCATAATTTGGTTTTTATGTAACTGACAAATGGTACTAGACATTTATAATCCAGCATGTTTCATTTCACAAAAATTAGAAAAGATGAGATATTGCAATGCAGCATGTAAAAATGTTTATAGAATAATTGCCCTATATTCTAGCTGTAGTGCTGATGAAGAAAAACATTGTTTTGATAAAATTGGCATACATGTATTATAACGTTTGAAGACCCAGTTTTGGGAGCACTATAACTAGAATTAAGAGGCAGAATCTGCAGTGCATTCTTGTTTAGGTGTGTTCTGTATTGTAAATATTTATTTCACTATGTAATTACTTGACACTAGTAAATTTTAGTATCCTGGAGTTAATAATCAAAGGAACTGGTGTGCAGCAAGTGTTGTTTATATCAGTAATAAGATTTACTACATATTAGCAGTGAAGGAGGTGCCAAACTGTCACTGTCTTGATATAAGAGTTTTGTTAACTATGCTAAAATCATGGCAGGATTTTAGAATGCAAATAGCATTTAAATGTCAGGCATTATTTTCACGAAGAAATTGCTTTACAAAATGTAATAGCAGTTCTTGATAAACCAGAGGGTATTTTTCAAACAAAGCAAATTAACTACACAGCCTGTCTTTATTCAGCAATTGTGCAAAAATAGACTTTATATATATATACTCAAATAGGACTATCTAGATCAATATCACTATGTTCAATGGCAGCATTTGCTTGTTTAAGGAAAAGAATGGGGCCTTATCATTCAAACTGGTAACTTCAGGTTTTTATTTTTGAAACGTTGGAACCCCTCTCCACCCCCTCCCCATTTGTTTATTATCTTTTGTTCTTTATTGTTAAGTTATATTTTATTACATTAGTAATGTAATACATTGGGCTTTTAATTTGTTTACAGTGTATTTTATACCATAGTAGTTAATTGCATTTTTATCATTCATGTTTATGTTTGGCACTTTGCCATTTCCAAGTAAAATACCAAAGCCAGCTTATCTTTTTTTTAAGTAAATGATTGTGTTGGCCCACTTTTGTCATGTAATTCCTATATGTAAGTAGATCAATGTTCAAATGACAGAAGCTTTCAAATGTATTCCCCTCCTTCCCCACAAACTTCTGACCTCTTAGCACATTAAATTACCCAGAGGCAAGCGTTTTCTGGAAAGTTATAACTGAGACCATTAATGATAACTTTAATCCACTTTATATTCTCATTGTAATCACTATTGCTCCTCAGCAGTTGAGTATTCTACTAATATCCTAAAAAGAGAAAACTGAATTAACAGTTCTCGTTGTAAAGCATGCAAGTTTTTAAACAAATTTCTTATTTTTTCAGTGAATTTGTATTTTAGAAATTGTTGTTAGTTTGTAATTGTATTACATGTAATTTCTGTAGAAATAAACGTACCCAAGATAAAAAGATAACTTATTTATTTCTTATAGATTACTGTAAAAGATAAGGTAGTTTTTTTTTATAACTGGGCTGAATCAGTTCTGCAGAAAACTTAAAACGACTGAAAATCTGGCAGTTGACATGAAGTCTATTTTTCATATGTCATACATCAGAACCAAGATGTACCCGATTATTCATATATCATATTCATAAGGTGTACACTGGTTCTTTTTGTTCTTTACATACATATTCCTCCTTCACTGAGCATTCTCATACATTTATATACAAAAGAGCAAAATGTATTTAAGTGGGCTATGCTATCTGAGCATGTAGGGAAGTCCTCCCATTTCTGTCAGGTCCTCCTCTCCTATGCTAGCTGTACCCGCTGACATCAGACCAGGCACTCTCAACATCACTGCCATCAAGGTCCATCTGAGGAGAAGATAATGTATGAAAGTTATTTCTAAAAATATTCAAGTAAATTAAAAAAAATTAAAGAATAGTTGATAATAAACTCAACAAATTATACATTTTAGCAAAAGTAAATTGTGCAATAGCAGACAGCTGATCGTTTCATTCAAAGAAATATTTTATTTCTTTTTTTTTAGCGTAAATCTCATAGGTCTGAATATTTTGAAAAGGTAACAAGTTGGCTTTACATCATTGTCTGTCCCATCCATGTCCTCTACTTCCAGGTCGTAAGCACTCTCCAGTCCCACTTCTGTGTTCTTTTCCACACGCTCCATTCCTTCACGGGCTTGCTTGTTGCCAGGGTCAAGACTGAAAAGCGGGAAAGGTCTTTTATATTATAAACATGCTACGTACAACATTGTGGTAAAATTTGATCAATGTTTTTGATAGTGATTTAAATGATTCTGTGCTGGCACCTATTTACTTGCTAAGATGGTGGGGTAATTTTGAAAGTATGTAAAAAACAAAGCTTAAATCACAATTATAAGAGGATTTTTGTATCAGGATCTAAGTAGACAGGTAATATAAAAGGTTACCTGAGGGCAATGCTGTATTGGTCTAATGCTTCCTGTTTTTCATTTGTCTGAGACAAAAAGTCGCCCAACAGCTGGTGCAGACGACAGGTACTTTGATGCTGAAGCTGGTTCCGTAACCTGCAATATGTTGCAAGCAGTTTATGGATTTTTTTGTATGAAATCGCATATTTTAAAACTGAAAGAAAAAAGATTTTATTGTCACTGCAACACTTATATTTTATATATCTAATGTCTTAGTCTTGGTTCTGGAGTTTGGTAAGCAGCAGGCAACTTACATGTCTATGCCTTTCTCCCACTGCTGCTGGCGTGTATAAATATCAGCCATAACATACACGGCATCTAGGTGGAGTGAATCAAACTTCAAGGCAAGCTCCAACACTGACTTGGCCTAAGAAAATAAAGAAAATATGTGATTTGCTTCACAATCTAGAAGTAACTGTGACTTTAGGAAATGCCATGAACAAAAATCAATGCATTTACCTGGGCATGCTAGACTCACATGACTTGGAGAAATAGCTTACTGGTTCTTGTATACATTAAGTAATTCTGCTCATATTTGCAACCTGGTCCATAGTGGTTTTCAGGTTTTCATTTATCATATCAATGTCTTATAAGTAAAACATTACCTTTTCTAAAGTTAACTGGTCTTTGGCCAAAACACTTCCATACAACTGAAATTTAAAAATACAAAAATAAACCAGTACAACTTTCACCATAATATATGCAGAATCATTTACCCAATGAAATCATTTCAATTCTGAGATTACAGTATCTATTTGTGTGAGAGCTGTTAAAGCATACAGTCTTTGTTTCCAAAGCATTCAAAAGAAAATATATCCTGGAGGGTACTTACTGTCAGTGACCTGGCATTTTGTCCCAGCTGTTTAATTGAGCTGCTCCCCATCTGAATGGCTTCTCTCATTCTGTGACTTGCTATGTAACAGTCTATGATACCTGAATAATTCACACGTATTATGAGGAAAGGTGTTCAAAAACTTTTGTACTTTGATGAATATTTACTTGTGTAGTGTACCAAAGAAAACTTACAGTTGTAACTTTTCTATTTCTACACAAAGTCTGAGCTTCCTCATCAGCAGAGGACTTCTTGTTTTGATGCTATTGAATTAGCAAGTGTAAGATTAAATAATCATCAACTTGCCTAATTCTTGCCTAATAAGATAGGACTGTTCCAATCCTTGACTTAGACTGAAGTTCTAAAGGTAACTCACACTTGTGTACGAAAAAGAAGCTGAAACTATATTCTATTTGAACTTTTCATGGGTTTACTTTTACACATGTATTTCATCATACAGATGTGTAACCATACCTTTATAAGGTTCATATCTTCCTGGGGCTAGCCTTAATGCCTCTCTATAGTGCATGATAGCATCCTGGTTTTTCTTCAGTTCCAGCAGCCCCTGTCCCTTCAGCAGCAGAGCCTCCAGGCAGCGGTTGTCTAAGGTGTATGCTTTCTGAGCAAAGTACACAGCTCTAGTTCTCTTCTCTGTCAGCAGGCAGAAGTACCCTATGGCCACCCATGGCTGGGGTGCCTGCTCTGAGACTGACATTAACTGGTTGCCAAGGCTGGAAGTAAATTAAACAAAGTCATGTGTTAGTCAAGTATTTAGTTATACTTTAAAACAATGAAAAGATAACATGCAAGGCAATCGATTTAGTTAAAAAACATGAGAATTAAATACAGAGCAAAGGCACAATTATGATCCAAATCTTATTACAGGTACGTCAAAATGTCTACCTTTCTAATTCCTTTGTTTTCTTTTCCCTGGCATAAAGATAAGCCAATGTATCCATGTTTTTCAACATGAGAGGTTCTGCAGTGTGTGCCTGAGATAATGTTAAATAAAGAAGAAATCAGACGAAAAAAATGATTCAAATTGACAATAGTAAAATTATGTCTATCATGAACAGTAGCTGCTTTCTAGGCCAAGACATGTTCAAAACACTGGAATGATTAGTATTATTGACTGGGAGTAACTGGGGTATTTAAAAACATCCCCTTAGATGAAGATTCAAATTTGAAATATGCTCCTTTCCTCTTCCCACGGTAACTTTAGCTTCTGCCTAATGGAGTGTGCACTTAATGACAACTTGACACAGTCTTTGAAGAGAGTATTTGGAGTCAGGTAGCTGAAAATTACATTTTACATGTCACCTTCACAGCTCATATGAATATAATCACAAACCCTTTCTAATGCCAGTTGTGCCTGTGCGTAATCTCCATTCAGAAAATGAGCCTCTCCCAGACTGCACAACAACTCTGTACTGTTTCTTAGAACCTGAAAAATAATGGTTAAATTAATAATCAATACAAAATTAGCACTTATTACCAAATAAGAATGTATGGGTTTTATGCCAACTTGGTCAAGCTACTTTCCTACACCATAGATGTCTTTGACTCATTGTGGAAAGGGAATAAAGTGGGTCTTTTGTAGAACTAGGCAGAAAACAGATTGATTCACGTCATCAGATGCCAAACATTTACCAGTACTATGAGATGACTCTGTGTTTTAGAGAATAAGGCAAATCAAATTCAGACAAGGTATACTGCTAACTGGTAACAATTGGCTAATATTACCCATGGCTTTATATCATTTTAAAAGGAATTCCTGCCATATTCATCATATTATTACCTTGGCATCCAACCCCTTGAAAGTGGACACAGCATGGGAATACTCCTTGTTGGCTATGAAGGCGTGGCCTTTAATCCAGTGTGACAACCTAAAGAAAACACACAGTAGTTATCTCCCACTTCAATTATCTACAAAGGTATCATCAGAAAACAAGAAAAAAATGCTTATCTGCGAGACCCAATGAGACACCAACAGTTAGTCAATAGCTTTCAATGTTGAATCTCTTCACATAGTTGAAAATTGTAACTAGTGATGGTAAGTAATATGCTCTATTGACAATTGTCACATTTACACAACAGGTACATAGCCAGCAATTTCAAAAGGGGGGGGGGGGTCTTTTTCTGAAAAAGTGGACCTTTTAACATGAATCCTTCTTGTATCTAGATAAAACTGTACCCAGAGGGGACCTTTTCCTGGCAAAAAGGGGGGGTTCTTTCAAACCCCCCAAACCCACCCTGCCTACGGGCCTGCACAGAGGCCTAGAGTATGTGACACTTACCATTCACATCCTCCATGAACTCCATGTAAAACAAGAGAGGCCACTTCAGCCCCTCTTACCCCCAGTGACAGGAGCCCCAACACAGCTTCCAGTGCAAGGGGACACTCTCTGAAATAAAAATATGAAGATAAATGTTTCTTATCAAAAAATAATTATTATGATGTTTTTTTATCATCAACTAACTTTGATTAACTCCAATCTCAGAGGGAAAAATGCACCTTGCCATGAGAACTATTACACAAGGTGGTGTCACATTCTATCTTTCTAGAGCCTGTCTTCATAGATTCATACATCATCTACCAAAAACCTTACCTTAAAACCTCTTTAAAGCATGTGACAGCCGACCTGTCCATCCCTGTCTTCTGATAAAGCTTAGCTAGTGCCATGTTCACTTTGGATGTCCTCTGCTTGCTGTTGATTCCTTCAAGCTGTAATGAGACAAATACAAAATACACATACTGGTTAGACTTCTGTTTGGATGATAAATTATTATTCCTTCAGATATACTAGATAATAGATGTGATATAATATAACATAACTGAACTTTCCTGATGTTTCATGATGTCACAATATTAAAAAAAATCAATTATAATTTATCATACAAAGAGTGTACTAAAACTAATAATACAGAGTTGGTTTTAGTTAATTATATTATTACTGTTATTTAAATGGCTTCTTCTAAATGCTTCCAGAAACAACAGTATTTTGCCACTGACCACAGCTACTGCTTCCCTGTGCTGCTTCAAATGACACAGACATTCATGAATCTTGAAGCGCACATCAACCTCTGAGGTGGATTCCTAAAAATCAGGAAGTTCAGTGTACTCAGTATAAGGGAAATATGTATGGAGCTTTATCAGAAAACGACAATATTATAGTGTATGGAGTTTTAGACCTCAAATTGTGTCTTTTCCTAAATCAGGCACAGGGGCTTTTTTGTATGAAAATGCAGCATGTTGTAAGACTGCTTACCATCATGACACTCAAATATGTCATTGATTTTAATGTCATCAGAAATATAAATTCATAAATAAATCAAGATCTTGCAAAGAGGGTTGCAGTGGAATAAAAAACTGACAAACGAGGACAAAGTATCAAAAGCACAATAAAACCACCACACGATTATATTTCAACCTTTTTATTCCCTTTGCGGCATTCCCAATTAACTTTTTAAAAGGTAAAAAAGCAATTGTGACAAGAAATATTACTTACTACATTTGAAACAGCTTTGCTTTTCCCCTTGTTCAATGTCTTTTTAATCTGTAGGGCCTTTTTATACTGAACCTACATATATGAAATATGAAGAAGTCAGTGTGTAATATGACATGTTCTTCAACATAAAAATGGTAGGAACTAACCTAGGTTTGGTCTGAATCATCAGTCTTAAACTCATTCAAAAAGGTCTTCAGGTAATGGTAAAGGAAACTGTATTTAATACAAGATTCAAATTCATACCATTTGTCATTTCTATTAAAACTTTTACTCTACAATCTTACATGTACCAACTGAATACCGGTAATCTACTGTATTACATGTATTTATAATGTATTCTGATTAACAGTCTACACGGGACAGGAAACCGAGTGAAGCTACCTCTGCCTTGCGGTACTCTCCTCCGTGGACCAAAGCATCCCCAGAGAACACTAGCACTTGGTACTTGCTGGACGGAGTAAGGAGATCGGGCTGCTGCTCACTGTAGCTGAGTAAAAGATCACCCTGAAATAAGCAGAACAATACAGGATATTTACAAAATAATACTGCATTTTATACAAAAACAAGTTTGCTAGGATTATCCTTAACCTACCAATAAGCGGACATCTTCATGTAATCCTGCGTTATGCAGTGTTTTTATGTGATCGTAAAAATTCATCTTCATTCAAACTCCTGCGCTCTTTTGAAAGTGGAGATTGAAAAAACGTTGACTGATAGGGTTCCGAACATGTGCCCGTAATGCTTTAGAAATTATAGACAATATCGTACTATTTAATGCTTATGATAAAATGTTAGATACAGGTTCTTTGACATCAATGGCTATTGGAGCTGGAATTGGACTAATTATTGGCTGGATTACAAGATCGCGGCTCTATAGAAACGTTGGGAACGTTTCAGCTTTCCGTACAGCTACAGGATCTTCTGATGGCTTCTTCAAGGTGTTTGTTATTACATACTTATTTTTGCCCCCCTTCATTTCCAGGTATTTTTTATTCATATTCCGTGCCATAAATTTTTTTTATCACCGCACCACCACATCTTTTAAATATATGATATTTTTAGAGACATCGCAGTATTTTTACTTATAACAACATCACATTCTTGATGATATATTCAGTATTATTGCACACACATCATATATATATATCGAGTATATATATGTATAGAGAGAGAGAGAGAGAGTCTTAACTGAAATCATGGAAGTTGGATAAATATGTTGTTAGTTGGCTTAATGTGTGTTACCATCCAAGCCTTAGCTTAATTTTAAAATTTGAGATTTGTGTGAACTGTGACCTTGATAAGTGACATGCAAGGCAGACAAGTGACATCATGTCCAAAAGATCAGCAATGGATAATTTAGAATACAGCACTGTTGCAATCGGAAATTTTACTGATTATAATTTATATATGCACAGTTTTCATTCTAATGTATTACAAGGGTCCCAAAGAAGAACACAAACTGGTATTGGTAGTTAGAAATGATCTGAAGATGAGTAAAGGAAAGATAGCAGCGCAGGTACATTATGCTAAAATTTTGCAACTGTCAATAGACCTTATTCTATTGCTTACTCCATAAAAGAATTAAAGTAAAAAAAAAGAGAGAGAGAGGTCCCACATTTCTTCTGGTAAACAGGTGTTTGTGAAAATGCAAGCTTATTTCAGTTTAAGTGATATACTGAACCCTTTGACGTTAATACAGTGACAGCGGAATATACCTCAATACCCTTTAATATGCTCTGTGATTTTTACTTTGTCCTTTTTGCATGAAACTTTCATATCTTGGTGCTAAACAAATGTCTCTCATTTTAGTGCTCACACGCAGCAGTGGCGTGCGTTGCCCAAATGCAGATTAGTGATCCAGAAACATTAAAGAGATGGCTTGATTTGGGACAGGCAAAAGTGGTCGTTAAAATTAATGATGAAGAAAGCATGTAAGCTTGGAAAGTGGAACTGTTAAGCATTAGAAGTGCATATTATTAAGAAAGTTTGATCTGTAGGCATGATATATTTTATAATTATGTTTTCGTAATATTTAGTTTTGACTGAGTGAAATTGGAAGGAAAAAGAACCATTTTGCAGTACCACCTATCATGTTCAATTTAAAGTAGACACCTGAAGAAGGAACTTTATTTCCATTGCAGGTTAGCTGTAGAGAAAAAAGCCAGGTCATTGGGACTGAATACCAAAATTATTAGAGATGCTGGCAGGACACAGGTAGCTCCCAGTACTAGGACAGTGCTAGGAGTGGGGCCAGGTGGGTGTGATCCCTTATGCTTTTCATAGCTTCCATGTACAAATGAATGATAAGTATGCAATGTTTTATATTTTCTGTAAAACAGAATTGCATGTGCTAAAGGAGGTTGTAGTAAATTTGTAGTTATTATTAGAAAATAGGTTTAATTTTTCAATTTAGGTAATGGTTTTATATTTGTAATTTTTGTTACTGCCTCGGTTGTTTTTGTTTACTAGTAAGTTCATAGTTCATGTTTATTACTTTCAGCTCCAGTCAGTGTTCTGGATGAAGTCACTGGACATTTAAAATTGATGTGACTTACTGGTTATTTTAGATGGACAGAAAGTAATGGTTATTTGAAATATAACAGTTGTACCAAACATCTGTCACTGCCATGCACTGTGTTGCATCATTTTTCTGTGATAGGGAAAATGGTTTATTGGTAATGGAATTGAATGTCTAGACAAGACTTGTCAAAGAAAAACAATTATAAGAGGATAAATAATGGAGAAACAGCATGTGTGTGCGTGTATACTGGTGTATGTCAATATGCATCTCCCCAGTTAAAATGTTAGTCAATCATGTTATGAAATAATAATAGTTAATTCAGTAAAATTGCAAGCCAAATGTGGAAGTTCTACATGTGCTGAGGCTCCCCCCAAGAATTATGAACAAAAACATCTTTTTACCAGATGCTTACCTATAAGAACATTATAATGGAAAAGAAAAGGTTGAATTTATTAGATGTTCTAATTTTCATAACAGGAAAGGAACTTTTCTGCATGTATTATTCCATTGATTTCAACACCCACAAATACTTGAAATGCTTCGATTTCCCCCCTCTGAAAATTTTGTTAGTTTGATGTTGCGAGGTAAAAACTGTTGAGTATGGAATTGTCCCTAATAATTTAATGTATTTATAGAATAGACATACTATCATTTATGGTCATTTTTATTCTTCCCAAAATCAAATTTCTAGTTTCTTGACATTAACATCATTGGAATTATTCAGATCATTATGTCCATGTTCAGATATACGGACATTCTTTATTTGGTAGATTTATTGTCATGTGACAGGATTGCTGTAGATTTTATATAGTGCACATCATGTTCAAGGTACGAAGTGAAAAAATAAAGCATTGTTAAGTATTTCGTCATTGTGACCCACATTTATATATTTCATGATGAGTAGCTTACGAAAAACGGCTGTGTTCAAATAACGCAATCATCTTGTTTATAGCCAATGCAGGGATTGCTCAGTTATTTTAAAAGTCGAACCACAAAAATGAAAGACGGAGAGAAGAGAAAACATTCATAAAATGTTTTTAGTTAAATCCGTTTCAATGTTTTTTAATCTATCCAGCAAAAATTGCTGTCCGACAGCTTTACACTTTTATAGATTAACATTTCCATTCCATTAATTAATTAATTAATTTTTTATTTATTTATTTTTTTTTATTTTTTTTTTTGTCAACAGTTTTGGATAAGGTGTACCTAAACGATTAAGGGGAAATTGCTGAAATTTTTGGAAAATTAATTTTATTTATTATATGAAAGTTATAAAGCGCTTCGTATTCCTTTAGAGAGTAGACAATTGACAAAGAGTAAACAATTCATTACATTTATCTACCAACTGCAACCTATAGTTTTCAATTTATTTCCGGTGTGCCCGATTTTTGCGACAAGTAATATGTTTACCTTAAGTATTTTGACAAATTGTGCGCCCTGTTTTTATTTAGGCAAATGTAATACTATTTCACGCAAATTTATCGCATTAAACAAAAGATAAATCAAGCGGTACATGGACTAAGATTAATGTAAACGTACCTGTACTATGAAAGGGAAAAAATGTTCCATTTGTGCAAATCATAAGGATATTCATTTTTACATCCCCTTTCTCCCTCCCGTCTCACCTATTTTCGTTTCTAGTAGGAGTTGAGGGTGCGCTTTCGCTCTAATGTACCTGTTCTCAGTAAGTTTTACCAAGTGTCATTCGGTTGAAGGCATATTTTCCGAGGTTATTTATCCTTTTTTCCGGTGTCAGTGTACTTAAACAGGATTTCCTCACGCGCATTTCACTGGAATCTGGTACTTAATTTATATTTTATGCTTTGATCTTGAAGAACTTAATATAATATTTTTAAACCTTTTAATAGACGCATTTTAATTGAACGTGTACAACACAAAGGACCATCAAGTCTTTGTGCAGTAACCGCACTATTTACCCGCGGGTAAAATCAACGTAAACACTCTTGATTCACTTATGATCGCGGTGTTCTAGTGCATTCTGTCTAAGACTGCGTTCCCATAAATCCATCTTACTAGCTGGATCGAACTTACGTGCTGAAGTGCTTTCATTATAATCAGCTGAATTGTCTGGCACGCCTCCTTGAGTAACTAGGGGAGTAAATAGCTAGAAGGGGGGGGGGTCCTAACCCCCCCTTCGGTTTCTGAAAAATATAGTTGGATCATAGTTCTAATCCGTGGGCCTACGAAAGGGCACCGTTTGCCCTCCAAAATACCAAAACATTTCCGGGGCCCTTGAACAGACCCCGAACCCCACGCCAACGGGGTCATATTCGACTTCGCATCCGAGACCTGTCGTTCTGAACCCCACTTCAAATAATTCTGGAACCGCCCCTGATTACCCCCTAGCAGCTTGAGTAGGCGTGCCAGCGAGAATTCCTGCCGAGTAAGATGGATCCAGCTAGTACAATAGGGTTATGGGAACGGTCTTTTAAATATGAAGCGGCGCGATTTATCATTTGAATAACGCAGGTAGTTAACATTTACACCTTACAGGGGTGAGATAAGGTGATGACCATATGTACCGATATTAGGAAGGTCGCCGCCCTCTCAACAGGACTTCCTTACTTCACACGATGCACGATGCAAGTCTGAATTGTCAGCGAACCTCGACGCGGACAGTCATTATAGTGACCTTGTAAATAATACTCTAAACATTTATAAACCACAAAATCTTATGACAATAGCTTTTTGATTATTATTACCCTTCTAAGCTCTTGGTGTTGTACCAAGTGCATGGCACGCCTTCATGTGTGACAACATGCAAGCTACCGCGATGTGCACACGAGTGACGCGTGTGAACCACCGCTGTTATAAATAAGAGAGCAAATGCGTTCGTTCCGTGGTTCACACGCCAGCAGTATAGACAAGATCAAAAAGTCCAGAGGTCGACGAACAAAGAGAGATCAGAGGTAAGTTCATTTGTTTTAATTGAAAATGCTGAAATGGCTTGTCTTCTGATATCAGTCCAAAGCGATAAAAGTGTGAGTGCAAGGTTTAAATAATAAAATGAAAGATACAAAATTACAGGGAAGTGGGGGTAAATAAGTGGCGTGAATCACGTCATTAATACGGATCTTTATAGCATTTTTATAGCATTTTCACGCAAAACTCATTAGCATATACTAGTACATAACGAAGCCTCCGAGGATAACATCTAAATTTGATGTTCCTTTTTTTGCAACTTATCATTCAAATGTTGTAAATTTGTTCAGGATATATATACAAGTGGCTTTATGTGTTTTTATTTAAATGATCGTCCCTTTCCTTTTAACGTTTTAATAAATGTAAATCAAACACTGAAATAACAGAAGAGGATTATTTTAGGCCTGTACGTTTTTGTACCCTTTAAGAAATATTTCCTTTTCTTTACCATCCCACTAGATTTTTTGAAAGTTTGGTTTGCAATGATTTTGCAATGATTATCAAAGAAATGATAATAACAATGGAAAATTGAAAGATAAAGAGACCATAAAATCAAAGTAAACAGTTAAACGGAATAATTTGATTGAAACATTGGGGTTTATCACCCTGAGCTTCAGAGCTAACTTGACACTAACCTTTTCACTGTAGCCTATCTCCATCGTGTGAAGTAACCTCTGACCAGATTCGAGTGCCCCCGCCGCCCGCCAATCAAATTTAAAGCCCGCACTCAATGACTCATTGAACGATCTAGCCAATGAACGCGAACGAGTCAAAGCGCGCTTTGTTCAAATCCGGACCAATCAAAGATAAGGCTGAATATCAGGGACTTGCCGTAACCTGTGGGCAGCACGCAAAATACATCATCCCTCAGTAGATAATGATGCAGGGCATCATACTGCTCTGGTTTCAATTCCGATATACTCCATGCTTTCTTTGTGTACGGTTATGCACTCGGAACCACTCGGAACTACTCGGATGTCTCCGCACTCGACAATAACTATGTTGTTAGTATGGAGCTTGCGGAATCAGCCGAGGATTGCCGATTGACGATCAACCAATCAGCGTTTTCACCAAACTTTGGTGAAAAATTTTGAAACATGGATTCGATTGGCTTAGATCTATATAAAATAGGTCAAACTATTTTCGTCAGAGGTTACTTGACACGATGGAGATAGGCTACAGTGAAAAGGTTAGTGTCAAGTTAGCTCTGAAGCTCAGGGTGGGGTTTATGAAAAGAGGTAAAACTCCCGTAGCGTAATTACATGTTAGGACCAGTGAAATTGGTGCGGTACAGAAAATGTACCGGTCTACCGATGTACCCTCTACGAGGCGGCAGATATTATAGGCACATTTTCTACCAGCCACCCTGTAACTTTTGGCCAGATGGAAGCAATTGATGGCATTGTACCCGCTCTGTAGGAAGCTATGTAAGGAGATTCCTCAGTTAACTTCAATCTGAAGTAACAAACTATCATAAAGGGTAATTTTTATCTGTTACAAAAGATTAAGGGGTTAAATTCAGAGCAATTAACTGTCTCGATTGTTGTCAGGGAGACTTAGCAATACATATTTAAGTGGCAATTCCTGAGTAGTTATGCAAACAATTACCAGTCATGTAATCAACCCAGAGATTTCAATACAGGGTCACAGTTAGAAGATTGACGATATTTAGCCGGAGACATTATCTGTTAATATCTAGTGAAAAATCAATCTGTGGCCGTGGTAAAGGGTACCGATCAATGTGAAAAGGGCTTCGTTCAAGATACTTTATTAGCAACTTTATCTTTTTCTCTACATCTTGTCATTGCGAGCTTCCGTGAGAGATCTCGAATTTTGATGCTTTAAATGATTAATCCCGTTTAAACATTTCGGATATGTATTGTGATGAAAGCCAATAAGAAAACCCGCTTCGATTGAACCAAAATAATCAACAGAAATGCGTTTAAAGCCATCTCTTTGTAGAGCCTGATTCAGAATTATGGTATCACCCGTCTCTGTAATGACACAAAAATGATTTAATATTTCTGTCATATTTTTCTCAAATTTGTTGTTTCAGATGAGCAGCAGGCTGACATTGCAGTTTGCCTTCGTCATATTTCTGGTTTTGTCCACACTCTGCGTCCCGCCTACAAACGCTGCACCGGCACGGGACAGGCACCGCCGCCATCATGGGGAAGACGACTGGTTCAGCTCGTTTCGTGACATCATAAAAGCTTTTAGAAGTAAGTGTGACTACTATCAGTACAAAGTTAAAGTAGAGATAGAAAAAAGTTTCCGTTCTCATGCGTAATAAGGATTACATGGTTTTCTAATCTGCATTATATGAATAAAATTGGGATGACAAACCAGTGAACAAACACATGTCAAAACTACGTACGATTATGCCAAAATAGTAATATTAAACTTGCAGAAAAATAAATGGGGTTAAACCTGGCAAACTCGAGGTATGGAGGCTTTTTCTAAAAATTAGTAAATACGATTCTGATGGTTACAGAACGTCCTCTGTTCTTTAAAAAAATAAGAAATCAACTTATTAGATCTAGCTTATGCTTTACAGTTATTGAACAAACGTCACCTTTATTAATAAAGAACCAAGATAATTATTATTGAGAAAGAACATTATTATTTAATTTTATTGGTGTGATTGATGCGATTTTTACATAGTATATAAACGTTTGTACTGATGTTTACATTCTTTTTTTTTTTTTATTTCAGACTCAGATACACGACAGAACCCAAATATACGGGAGTTCATCGTGATGGACATCCGATAACAGCATCTTGGCGCAAGAGGGAGCCAGGAGTCTCTCTTCCACTGCCTCCACAGCAATAAAAAAAGAGAAAGTTTAACTCTCTGTGATAGATTCCGCAACTAACTTGACTTGGGCATTTGTGACCCTCTTCAGCAATGAGACTAGAACAAGTCCGTCCACAGGCACCGCTTGAGAACACATTCGTCAAGATGGTGAATTGTACTGGTGAACCTCAACTTTTGAAAACTTTGTCAGTTATGATAATATATAGTAAAGCGCTATTCCCGTTTTGTATACGGTCGCACCTGAACTCAATCCATTCAGGCAGACTGTGATACAGTTTTTTATACGCAGTTAAAATGAAACTGACGATGTTAACACTTGAGAATGAAAAGGAGATACTTTTTAAAGATGACAAAATGAGGATGCATTACTTAGTGACTTGCATTCACATATACCCGGGGTATGTTATGATTATCAAAGCACAATGTATATATTTAGCAGGTTTTACCTAGATATAATACATTGAATAAAACTTTGATACGTTTTGATCTCACTCTTGATGCCATATCAATATATCTTATTCTCACCTCTTCACCTTTTTCTTCTTGTGCACTTTCATGAAAACGCGCTTTTGAATCAGGGTTGCGAATTAAAATCCGTACAACCTTATGTCATTACGTTAATCCCCCCCCCCCCCCCCCATATGTTATACATAACAGAAATCTACAGTTTAAGTTTGATTGCATGATTTACAACACTGCGTGACTGGCGTACGCTTAAAGTGCATTAGTGTATACTAAAGCTGATCAGTTGGAAGTACAAGTAGAATGCGGATAAGCACCTCGTTGACTGTATTATAACACTTAACCCCGTTTAACAAGTTTCTGTGTCACACCTGCTTAAGTTCTCTAGCCAGTTCGAATTCCGTAAAACAATCTGTTCTGAAATATATACAACTTTACAGTCTGATCTATAAAACATTTCTTTTGGCATATGGTAATTTTCAATCGCCACTTGGCCCATCACAACCCAAGTTTTTTCCAACCAAGGTCTAATTATGAATTCATACGTTAAGGGCTTGCCATCATCAACGGAGAACAGGGGAACCACTTCCCACTTGATTCCTTTTGGAACTCCTACTAGTATTTTATTTGGACTTTCATATATAGTATCTTATATTTTACAAAGGGAAGGCAGAAAACTAAATTCTGATGATCAAATTTTTCTAAAGAATTCTCGTACTAGATTAATTACGTAGAAATCATTACGATTTTACTTTAATTAATTTAACATGAAATCAAAATGACTGATAAAGGTATTGATCTGTGGCATGACCAAAATATAGTTGTAATCAGTTACGTATAAAGATTTTTTGCGGGGTGACCAAAAAACCCAAGTGTGAAACAAACACTGATGTTTTTCTTGAAAGCTAACGACAGTTTTTATTGAAAAACACATATTTTTAGTTCCGAAAGATGTGCCTTAACTCCAGAGCTTTATGTTAGACGTTACGTAAGTTTGTAGGTGATATTGTATTTAGGAGAGGGTACGGTACTGAAAAGTGACTTAATCGGGAAGAGTATCCGAAGCGCAATTATAATGTAATTTATTGGGATATTTTGAATAAAATTCGACAATTCTACCTTAAACCAAAATTACAGGCACAAGAAACTGAAACACCACCACCTCTCATTATAAATTTAGCCAAACTTACCGAATAAATGTTACAAGTACATAAGTGTGAGAACTCCACAATATGACAGTACGTGAGTTTACATCTTAACCACTGTATTTAGACACGCACTGCAAGATAAGTATGCGACAAATAAGACTGTAAAGTTAAAATTGGGATATGCAGCATGCATAAAAGGCTGTTTCAAAATAAAACCCGACAGGTCCGCGTGAGACACGAAGATGGCGTGGACTGACAAGATTGCCATCTTCCTGCTGAGCCTATGGGCAGGTAAGTCAATCCTGGGGAGTTGATTATTTCAATAGACAGACGAGTACATGTGTATTATTCAATAATATTTTTGTACCAAGTCTTCTCATTCCTTTATGAAAACATCGCGTATATTAAGTCATAAAACCGCGAAAAGGGCATTTGTTTGTTTCATTGTTATTACGATTAATTTTACACAGGCAATAAATATTTTCTTGAAAGCGTAACAAATTTGTAACTTGTCCGCATGCCAGGCATATGTCAGTAATATAAGTGCATCGCAACGCAAATAACTCCTAGTCTAATTTTTCTTTTTCGTTCAAGAAACGACATTGGAAAAATTTCTGCCTCCATTAACTTTTTATTTCTTTATTTTTGATCGTGCAGCCTCCTTTAATCCTTAACGACTGTATGAATGGCATCAATATTTAAAATGAAAACTGTTTCATGCTCTAAAAATATCTGTTGTTTAGATTTTGAAAATCAAATATTATATTTCTGTTTGATTTTCGCTTTGATGTCCAGGAATCAGTTTCGCTTTCCACGACCCGAACTGTGCCCCAGGCCGCCATGTTATTGTGCATCTGTTTGAATGGAAGTGGTCGGACATAGCGGCAGAGTGTGAAAGGTTTCTGGGCCCGAAGGGATTCTGTGGCGTACAGGTATGGACCAGTGGTATCAATGAAAATAGTACATCATTCAATTGTTCTTATGTTTTCTTATGCTGTGCGCGCCATGAAAAAACAAAACAATGCCCTAAAAGAAATTTAAAAAGACAATCCGAAAATCTGCAAATCTTTCTAGCTTCAATAACCATGCTAGTATATCGTACCTTGGAGCTTAAGTGTATCACTTTCATACTGCTGGTTAAGTCTTTAGAAACTTAGATGTATACATGTGTGACATAACATGGCACAACCAGTGTGTAGTCACTTTGAAAAGATGTCTGCATGATCGTCACATATAGTCGCGCATGTATTCTCGACACGTTTCCCTTAAAAAGTGTGCACGTCTATTTTGTGCACCTGCTCCAAAGTAATATCCAACTTCGCACCAGAATGACTCCTTTAATTCTTTCTTCAGCTATCACCTCCCAGTGAGCACATCGTGTCCACCAACCCGAGTCATCCGTGGTGGCAGCGGTATCAGCCGGTTAGCTACCAGCTCAACAGCCGCAGCGGAAATCGGGCAGCATTCGCCGACATGGTTTCAAGATGTAATAATGTCGGCGTTAGGTAAGTGGGTTTGTTAAAGGACTTGTTTTCATCAAGAGATATAATAGACTGCATGCAATTAGTGACTTTCCAACTGTATGTTCGACAATCGAATGCCTTGTTATTAATTTGCTCGATTTTGCATCTACAGCACGTTCTTTAAGTTAGAAGGAATACATTCAAGTATTTTGGCTATAACAATCTTTACGTTTACAATAAACCCATAGCTTTCATTTTCTTCAGAGTCTACGCAGACATCGTTGTAAATCACATGGCAGCAGCAGGAATTGGAACTGGTTATGGTGGTTCAAGCTACGACTCTGGTTCGCTCAGCTACCCGGGGGTTCCGTTTGGCCCGAATGACTTCAACGGACCGGCAGAATGTTCCACTAGCAGCGGGAACATAGAAAACTACGGAGACGCAAACCAAGTCCGCAACTGTCGGCTGCTTGGTATGCCTGACTTGGCGCTCGGTAAAGATTATGTCCGTGGTAAAGTTGCTGATTATCTTAATGACTTGATTGGTCTCGGCGTGGCGGGATTTCGTATTGATGCAGCCAAACACATGTGGCCAGGAGATCTTGCTGGCATTTTGGGTCGGCTGAACAATCTTAATACGCAGTGGTTTTCGTCAGGGAAGCAGCCGTTTGTT
The DNA here is from genome assembly GCF_051362555.1 of Lingula anatina. NCBI lineage: Eukaryota > Metazoa > Brachiopoda > Lingulata > Lingulida > Lingulidae > Lingula > Lingula anatina. Next base: position 68,220,510 of record NC_141767.1, on the reverse strand, counting down.
TTTCACGAAGTTATAGATCTTGGTGGGGAACCAATCAAAGGTTCTGAATATAAATCGATGGGGCGAGTGACAGAGTTCAAATATGGCAAGTTTTTGGGAAAGGCTTTTAGGGGTCGCGATCAACTCAAATGGCTGGAAACGTTTGGTCAATCTTGGGGAATGCTCCACCCTTTTGATGCTCTCGTATTTATCGATAACCATGACAACCAGCGGGGAGAAGGGGGCGGAGGAATGGATACAATCGTGACTTTCTTCGAGTCCCGACCTTACAAAATGGCCAGTGCGTTTATGCTGGCGCATCCATACGGACTTCCCAGGGTGATGAGCAGTTACCACTGGGACCGCCACATTGTAGGTGGTGAAGACCATAATTACTGGATTGGTCCTCCACACAATGAGGACTGGTCAACCAAAGATGTCATCGTGAACGCTGATGGTACCTGTGGGAATGGATGGGTCTGCGAACACCGCTGGCGCCAAATTGCCAACATGGTCGCTTTTCGCAACGCATGTGACGGGGAGGAGATCTCCAACTGGTGGGACAACGGTAACAACCAGATTGCGTTCTCGCGTGGAAACAAAGGATTTATCGCAATTAATAATGACGGCAATGGTTTGGATACCACCCTTCAAACTGGTCTTCCAGCTGGCTTGTACTGTGATGTTATTTCTGGGGATTTTGTGAATGGTGGCTGTTCGGGCCACACCATCTCTGTCGACGGAAGTGGCAGAGCACACATCAGTATTAGTAATTCCGCTGAGGATCCTTTTATTGCAATTCACGTTGGTAAGTGTTCAGACAGGAACCGAAAAGTAAAAAGTATGTTTTGCCTAACGGTTTTAACTATTTTAAATTCTTGTTTTGTTTTTTATATGGAAAACTAATACGAATCTAAACATTGCGTACAACAAAAGGTGCCAAAATTGGCGAAGATGGTGGAGACGAGGGCGGCAGAGAAACGCAACCCCCGGCACCCGCACCCACCCCGGGAGAAGGATGGGCAAGAACGGTAGTGTTTATCAAAAAACAAACCCAATACGGACAAGATTTGTTTGTAAGAGGAGGCATCAGTCATGCTCACCGAACAGGTAAGAATCAGTGCTTTGGTTTTTGTACACATTATCACGTGTTAGAGGCCAACACAAATAACCAGCATGTATGGTAGTGTACATTTTCATTAACTATTTCTGCACAAATCCCAGAATCTTCATAATGGTTTCGGTATAAGATTTATCTATTATACTTCAAATCGTCATTGCCTTTTACCACTTGTGGCAAGACAGGCAAACAAAAATTCGTAGTGAAAGAGGTGAAACCATGCATAAATCGTTTCTTCCAGGTTGTTCTCAGGATGCGGCAACCAGTGCTTGTGCCATCCCAATCGTGTACAATGATCTAGGAGACACTGACCATCTCGAGAAGTTTAACGCTTGGCGGGAAGGTGACAGCCGCCTGGACTGGTACGGTCCCGAGCAGGGCCAGGGTACCTTCGGTAGTAAGACGGCCAGTGGATCGCCAACTGTCTGGACAACGAACGTTCAGGGAGAGGACGGATATTTCCCTGATAATAGGTAATGGTATACTTAATCTAAGATAACGGGTAATTACAGTGGGATTGTTTGCAGTTAGATTGGTACATTGGGACTTATGGAAGGAATTAAAACTCCCGTAGCGCAATTGCGTGTTAGGACCAGTAAAAATTGGTGCGGTACAAAAAAACTGCTCAGTCTGAAAAGGGCTGTATTTTGTGATATTCTAACAGTAATGGATATTGGGTAATCACAGTGGTATTGTTTGCAGTAGGAGGTATCTCAGACAAATAATCTTTCCTATTATCCGGTTTCTGCACTTGTAGGTTTGGTGAACACTATTGGATGCTTGACATGAATATGGATTGCTCTAAGACAGAGGGAGGTTGGTTCGACATAAAGAGTTACCTCTCTGATGGTAGCGGCGGTTTCTGGGAAGCTGATATCAATCAAGTGACATCATGTGGCGGATCAGCAGGAGGGCAGGCCCCTTATAGCTCTAAGAACCACGTGGCACGATGCGGTTATATCAACGTGTTTGAATTTGGCAGTGGAAGCTGCATCATCGATAACTAAAGAAATATAATTAATATTTTGTCCTAAAATCCTTTGCATAATTACAAAAAATACCGCAAATAAATTTAGTCAGTTATCTCGTTGCTTATTGAACTTTTTCAATATAGACAGAGACAAGTATGTAACTGTACCTCATTTTGGTGTCGTCAATAAAATCAATAGGATCAAATAAAATGCTACGGTAATGTGCCATGAATTTCGAACAGTAAAAAATAATTAAATTTGGGAAAAGATCGTTCTGGCCGAAATTCATGAAAAGGAGGTGCTCAGAACTCCTGAAAGTTCGAATTTCATGGAATTCTGTCAATTTTGACCGGAAGTTGTCTGTTCGTCGCTAGGCCTTCTGTTATCGTCTCCCGACGATCTATTTAGCGTTACCATAATGTATGATGTGTGAGTGTCGGTAATTGCGACCAAAGGTATACACGTACTTTCACCCGATCATTGTGTATGGCCCATAGATAGAGCGGTACTCTTGTCTAGGGCCGCAAAACAGCATCGTTATCAGTAGTGTCGTTTTTCAAAAGCGATTCTGGCAGCCAGAAACTAGTGTCGTTTTTCAAAAACGATCCTGGCGCTCAGAACGGGAGTGGACGGAGGGAGAGACGGCCGACGATTAGCGTCTGCCACGGCCAGATAACCTTTACTATGGAAGGTTAGTGTTACCGTTGCTCCTTTCCGTGCACTGAAACCGAGACGACAGCCGATCAGTGTCTATGGCGCACGTGCAGGTAGCCTTCATCTGCGATAAGTGTCTTCCGCGACCAGGTTCGTTGCCTTTACCGTTTAAGTCGGGCGGAGCTTTACGCGCGAATGCGTCCTCATCTCGCCGTTCGCGGGTCGGCGTCTCCGACGCATACGTAGCCTTCCCTGCAGAAGCCGGCCTCGGCACTACGGCCTCTCCTCCGTGCGGGGAGGCCACTACGACCGCAGATCGACGTGCAGATCGCACAGGTAGCCTTCGCCACGGCAGCCGAACTGTGTATTACGGTCTCTCTCCGTCGTGCGCTGCGACCAAGATGACCGCTGATTGTTGTCTGCGATCAAATATACTAGGTTTGGGGGGGGGGGGTGCAGGGCCGTTTTTTTTTTTTTCGCTCAGGCAACCCAATCTTAACCAGCAGCAGCAACTGATTTCCTGGCGCATAGTTGCGTAAATGTACGCATTTGAAAAGCGTGTACGTTTTGTCATCTTCAAACAAACGCGAGAGATTGGTAATCTAGAGTAAACCGAAAAGGCAGTTTTTATATTCGTTCAAGGGACTGGAAGATCGTCAATGGGAGATAGTGAGCGATCTGAGCGCGATAATAAGCCAATTTCCACACTATTTCAAGGGACTTCGTTACTATATTCGTCAGCAAGAGATCGTCAGCGATCCGAGCAAGCATAGAAGCTTGGACTTTTTGTCCATGCTAGAAGGCAATTTTCATGTAGTCAGCAGGATATGGTTTGCTGGTTTGCGACAGGGGCGTAACCAGGCATACGCACGGATACATATAATTTTTTGGCCAACCATGATATTATTCTCTATAAATCTAGTGTACTTTTCAAGGAATATTATCGAAAATCCCCGTCGATTATAAGTTAATGTCACCTGAATGTACAAATTCTCTGTATAATTTATATATGCACCATTGTTCTGACACCCTTCTCGTTAGCTTTCACAGAACTGAGGTAAACAATATTAGTTACCATCTGAAGTCCGATCTTAATCGTCCATCTAGCTGGAACTTGCTTTACCTCTTAATTAGAGGGTAAAGTGCCCTTCAGCTCACAGGTAGCTTTTGTCTTGAGTGTATCGAACGCGATATTTATCTCAGATAAAAATCTACCTGTGTATTATTTCAAAGAGCTGCTCCAGCAGACCTGGGGCACTAGATAAATCTGATCATCGGGATAAGCAAGGAGCCAGAGAAACAAAGGAAGATTGATTTTTCCTGCAAAGTTTCAAAGAATTTTGACACGGACTTGATCCAGCTTAACCCTCCAAACTAACGGGGTGGCATGGGCAATTTTTACAAAATTTACAAACAATTATACTTAGATATATTACAATTTTATCCTTTAATATAATTTTGGAAGGCATGCACCCGCATGTAAGCTGGGTGATGTCAGTAAGCCCCTAGTTAAATAAATATACCCTTATGAGCAAGGCTTTTCCCAGCGAACCGTCCAGCCGTCATTTGGACGGCCGCTGACATCACCGGACGGCCTATATTTTCAAAGACGGCTAGACGGCTTGCGACTTTTTTTTAAATGACGTCTTGGCTTGTCGGGACAGCCGTGGACGTTGTAAGAAATTTTCTTAGAGTAATTTGACGTACCTAGCTTTTATGATGCGTCACAGATGAATGGTACTACTTTGTAGTGTACGCTGATATTCAGTCACGACGAAACTACTTCCTAAAGCTTACAAAACACAATAAAATGTTTCTATGAACCTTAAGATACACATTCCACGCCGTATGCAGCAGTGACAAAAGTGACCTTCATGCGGTACAAAACACTAAGCAAACTACAGGCCAATTTGTGAAAGGGGACACCTTCCGGACCTTCATACGCACGGCAACTGACAAAGCTGATTGACAAAAAGGAAAATTTCAAATTTTCAGCGAGAGATCGTTTGCAATCCGAGAGAGACCAGGAGGCAATTTTCATATTTGTTAAAGAGACTTCGTAAGCCAAAGGGCGAGACGAGAACGCAATTTTCGTATCATCAGCGTCGCAATCCGAGTGAAACGAGAAAGCTCATACTCGTTCAGTGGCTTTCGTTTGCGGCAGATCGTCAGCCGGAGATCGTTCTCGATTGTTTTTAACCCTCCATCCCTCCCCATCGGAATTTATAATTTTTAAAAATATTTTTCATTTCATTTGTACATTTCAAGGGACCTCATTAGCGGGAGATCGTGAACGATCTGAGCGCACCCTGAGCTTCAGAGCTAACTTGACACTAACCTTTTCACTGTAGCCTATCTCCATCGTGTCAAGTAACCTCTGACCAGATTCGAGTGCCCCCGCCGCCCGCCAATCAAATTTAAAGCCCGCACTCAATGACTCATTGAACGATCTAGCCAATGAACGCGAACGAGTCAAAACGCGCTTTGTTCAAATCTGGACCAATCAAAGATAAGGCTGAATATCAGGGACTTGCCGTAACCTGTGGGCAGCACGCAAAATACATCATCCCTCAGTAGATAATGATGCAGGGCATCATACTGCTCTGGTTTCAATTCCGATATACTCCATGCTTTCTTTGTGTACGGTTATGCACTCGGAACCACTCGGAACTACTCGGATGTCTCCGCACTCGACAATAACTATGTTGTTAGTATGGAGCTTGCGGAATCAGCCGAGGATTGCCGAATGACGATCAACCAATCAGCGTTTTCACCAAACTTTGGTGAAAATTTTTGAAACATGGATTCGATTGGCTTATATAAACTAGGTCAAACTATTTTCGTCAGAGGTTACTTGACACGATGGAGATAGGCTACAGTGAAAAGGTTAGTGTCAAGTTAGCTCTGAAGCTCAGGGTGTCTGAGCGAGACAAGAAAGCAATAATGGTAATCTTTATTGCAGCTCTTAATATTGCTCTTTTGTTCTGTTACTGAAGTCTCTACTGTTAACAATGCTATTGTGCGCCTCAGCAAAACTACCGATCGCTATCTCACACCGAATACTGCGGTAAAGAAACAACAGCCCGACAGTACAACTCTTAATAGATTCTCCTGTTATCTGAATGAATGGATATGACGATGTTGTTTAGCGTCCTAAACTAACTGTACTGATCGTTATCTTGCACCTTGGGCCGCACACGTAGTACTCAGGTAAAGGTACGCTAGGGCAACATTGCCGACTGTTAGATATTTACAAGCGCGAGAATAGCCCGGTGGCCGATTTTAAGGTGTACGAAATTCACGAAATCAAGATCGCGCAAAATTGCTTACTGACCGAAATTCATGGTCCAGAAAAAACTCCAGACGGCCGATTTTAAGATCGTTCGAAATTCAAGAGCCGTTCGAAATTCATGGCACTTTACCGTAATTTCTTGCAATTCAAATCTAAAGTTTTCAGCTGATCAGGTTTACAGAAATTACTTGATAACTAACTTCTAACTGAATATGATTTTATCCCTGGGTGGCATGGAATACAACCCCGTGCCGTCAATGTGCTTTAAATATTTTGTCATGGAATTAAACTCCATTATTACAATTTTTCATTAAAAAGAGGGATTATTTTTCTTTATTAGTGATAAAAATCGGAACCAAGGCTTTTTAGACTTATCGCTGGCACGGATTTGAATTATTCAATAGTGTCATAAAAATGACGTTGAGGCGGTGTTTGTGGGTGTGTAGGTAAGGAGAGATATAAAATACGATTTTGCTATTTCTCCCAAATCAAAGGTTACTTCATCGGTAAAATTACATTTATGTAAATGCCAGGGAATTCGGACTGAAGATTTTATCTATCTGGGGGTGTTCAGGCGCCTGGCTTCACATCCAGTTACATGTATGTTAAAGCCGGCTAGTCCATAAGGGCGAAAGGTGAAATTAAGTAGCTTGCCGGTGACCCGTAGATCACTCAAGTCAACCTCTCCTCCCCGCGGTTCACCCTGGAAACTAGGTCCTAGCGGGCCCAGGCTAACGAGGCTCTGGCTAAGGGGAGGAAAACCCTGATATTAACCTACCGCGAGGGGCCAACAACCTTCCCGGTTCAAATAATTGTTAAAAAAACACAGAAACTTCTACTTCAACTAGGATCCCAGTGTATTCGAGTCGAGTCGAGACCATGACACTATGACCACTTCTGTTGTAAGCCAACCTCCGGTAGTCAGGCGACCGTAGTCGGATGCACTGGGGCCCAAATCTATCCTTCGTGTTGGGGTATGGAATGTCCGCAGTGGCCTTATGTCCCACACGGAACGAAGAGGAATGATGGTGATGATTCATCTATCCTCCAAAACATAAAGGCAGGTCTTAGAAGAATTGTGTAACTCTGACTGTTACATTTTGAGTGCACACAGCCCATATTACAAAAACCGCAAAACAGCAAAGTGTACTAATATGGCATTCACACTGTTCAGACTATATGAAGGTGCATGAAACACCCCTGTGCACGCTAAATTCCGGTCTGTATGGACAGCGGACATCTCAGATAGGGTTTTAACATATCTCCAGGAGAAGTTGCCAGCACCATATGACCATGTCATAAATGTCGGTTGTGGCTCAGGTCAGTTCGCACAGCTTCTGGCCCCTCACTCAGTAACTTAAAGTTACATATGTAGCAGGCGTAGATTTCATGTAAAAGGGAAAAATCTATTTGTTTCTTACACGACTCAATAAAGTCAATAAATCAAATGAATCACTCGATCAGCCATAATTTGTTTAAAGCTACAACTTCTTCAAATTTTTGGTCGTAAACTTTTTATCTCCTCCTGTTTTTAAAACTTCGCCTTATGACGCAGTGGTGTATGACGCATTTTTGCTTCGTGCTCAATAGCATATTTACTAAAGAAGATTTACAGAAACGACCTTGGCAGCATGAAGACGCCTGTCGCCTCTGGCACTAGTATTCTTCGGGTGGCCACTTTTTGTTGACTTAAGGATACCACCAGTGCTCACCATCCTTCTGTAAACCCTGTATACGCGCTGACCAGACACACCATATCGGGCAGGTATCTGGGGAACATGAAAACCCTCCTCCCTCAATAAAATAATTTCTTTTCTTCCTTCATTTGTAAGCTCCCGTTCCTTCAACATGGTAGAAAATTGACAGCCAGAAAGGCGTTACACATTCTTTTGCAACCTTTATAATTCACATGGCTAAAATCTGTCAGACGAGCAATAAACTGCGAACAACTTTTTACAAACGTTTCGCCCATGTCACAAAGCGCGATATTCACAGATATGGTGCAATTTATTTCCACTCCCCTGTATTATTCAAAACACGTACGATTTTGTCCAAGTCTGTTTGTAACCTAAATCATTTTGTGTGCATATCTCATTATTAAACAGCAAGGTGCACATGTAGACTCGTTTACTGATATAAATATATCTAATGGCATTCAGACTATTCGAGGGTGCAGAGCATTCCTCTGTGTAAGCTAAATTCCGGTCTGTATGGACAGCGGACATCACGGATAGGGTTTTAACATATCTTCAGGAGAAGTATCCAGCACCATATGACCATGCCATAGAACATCAACGGTTGTGGCTCAGGTCAGTTTACACAGCTTCTGGCCCCTCACTTTTAACAAGTGACGGGTATAGACATCAGCGCTAATCAGATTTCAGAAGCGATCAAAGGGAATCAGAGAAAGAATATCACATACAAAACGGGTTCAGGCGAATGTTTTCCAATAGCTGACCAGTCTGTGGAGCTAGTATGTGTTCAGGCAGCCCACTGGATTGATATGGACAAGTTCTATGCTGAAGCTTACCGGGTGCTAAAACCGAACGGGTGCGTGGCACTGATTTCATATACCATACCAGAATTCGGCGCACATTCACCAGCAAAATTCTTGATAAAACTTCTTGGGAATTATTATGACAACCTTTGGCGAAAATCTTGCTGCGATGAAATGTTAAACAGGATAAACCATCTCTCCAACAGGTACCCGGATGAAATATTTGCCTGTAGACCACCACTGAAAGATCATCTCAGGGACGACACAATGGCCATGGTACATGACATGACGGTGAAGGAAGTCGTTGGATATGCAAGTTCCAGCAGCAGTTATGTCAGATATGTTAAGAAATATTCCAGCAGTGACATATTGGAGACCTTGCAGAGAAACATGCTAAAAACGTTGGGACAGGATGCCAACTTAGATACTGTTGTACGTGTCACATTCCCAGCATTCATTTTATTTGGCAGAAAGCCTGGAAGTTAAAGGTATCCAATACTGGATTTTCCCTCAAATCACATTTCCTTGAAAAAAGTAATTTTCGCCTACTCACGAATCGGTGAGTAGGCGAAAATTTGTAATGAACTAATTTAGTTCTAAATGATTGCATGGCCCGGTATTTAGTCCTCCACGTTTTCCTGTACGCTTCAGAAGCTTAGGATGTATATAACATAAAATAGGAACTTTTTCAAACGATGATAATATATATTATTAATCGTCAGCCAGACTCGCGAGATTTCAAATACCTACCGTCTGTATTACCTACCATTACATATAATATTAAATAAAGCCGGATACTAGATCGATTTTCTCTAACAAATCCTTGTGATCTTTCCAATCATTTTAAATGAAAGCTCTGTAACGTCAAACTACAGAAATCATTTACATACAGAAACCGTTAACCAAATATTTATGGGGGCATACCAACTGTTATATTTATGTATATTATACTAGTCGTCGTAATATACCGTGTACTTACTACTACACGTACCCAATGAAAAACATTTAGATACCGCCAACATTGTCTGTGTTCGATCCTCTCTTGAAGAAATAAAATGTTTTATGGAGATTGTGCAAAATGTTTCATTAAAAAATACAGCCATGAACAAATATATATTTATCTGCAGACCCAGTGTAGGAACAGACCAGGACACGGTCTGAGCATACGTTATGTGATTTGGTTTTGGTTATTATGTGTATTTAGTTTAAAATTCTGGCAAGAGATGAAATAATTTAACATTTTAAGTAAACACATAGTGAAAGAAAAGAAAGAAAAATAAACTAAATGCAGTTGAAATGTGGTGCTACAGATAAATGGTTAAAATACCACACGCACAAGACAAACGAAGAATTACTCCAAATTGTAGAAATTACCGGGCGACTTGTAAGTAGTACAATAAGGAAGAACCAAAGCACTTTTTAACTGACACTGCATAAGAATATTTCATGTTTCTCGTGCAGGGATTATTTGGAACTAAAGGTAAGTTGTTAAGGAGATTTCAAGGAAATGTTTAGTGAAAAAATTAATTAGGTTGCAATATTGTCCAAGTAAAGGCGTATATACGCTATTACCTTGATAAGAGAGGCTCGGTTGTGTTCTTACACCTGTGAATGTCCATCAAACCAGGGAATTATATCGGATATAATTCCCTGATCAAACAAATCTAGGAGAGAGAGGAAGAGAGCGAGCCTTTTTTTGGACCGCGTCTGATTAGTCCTTAATGGACATTCACAGGTGCAAGACCCTTTCTTGTCCAGGCAGCATATACAGTTTAACAAAGGTTGCAACATAATTTATTTTTTCGCCATACATTTCTTTGTTCCAAAAAAGTCAAGGGAAAAATTCGAGCCAAGTGCCAGATTAGAAGCTTATTCTGTTTCAAGGGCAGTCACCGTTACCTAATAAAAGTAAGGTTCATTTCTTATCTTGCAATATGCTGTCAATACCATTTTAACAGATTTGCGTTTGGAAGAAAGAAGGGACGCATATCTAATCAGCAAAATGTCTTTTAACAGGTAGCGACATATTGAAGAGGGAGCTTGTGGATTCGAAAGAATGAACCAAAATTACTTCACCTTACGGGGTAATAACAACATATGAATACGCATAACTTATAGATGTAATTTGTGTAAAACCAGATCTCTTTAGGTATCATTGTTTTACAGAAACCGCTTTTCAAAAATATTTACGGTACACTGTAACTATGAAAAGGACTAGAAAATAGCATCATAAAATTTTCCTGAAAGGTTTGGCTCAGACCTTATCAGCTATTTAAACGAGACATTCTGCTTTCTTGCGACGGTTATCTGCCAACTATGTCTTGAGTCACAGACCGACGCAAAATATAATTTATAAAATTGAAAGAACATAAAATACCAGCAAGTTCATCCATGTTTTTCTTTTATCACTGAATATATCGCTTGTATGGCAGACGATTAACATGTAATGCTTTTAGGGATTAAGAAAACCAAGTCAAAAGATTCGACTTGGAAACCCTGGGGGGGGGGGGGGCAACTCACTTTTTATTACCCTACCCCTTAATTGCCCAACAATAAATTAAAGAAGAATTTGAAGTCAACTTTTCCACAAAAGCCTACTAAATACTACCGTATTGTTTCGAATACCAAATGACATCTTTTCATATTACTCGAAAAATGAAGGGATATTTTGAAGAAAGTGCAGTATAAAGTTCTTTTATGGATGATCGAGTGATTAATTCGGTTTACCAATTAGCATGTCGACTTCATTTTAATCGTATAAGAAACTAGTAGTAGTTACTGGTTATGCGTTACTAAGAATCCACGCACCACCAATGCTCGGTTCAAGTGTACCTTTAAGGTTTTGTGGCTTAAGGATGGTTCCTCTTTGTCATTCTTATAGTTACTTTTAAATAAACGCAGCCTTCGCATTTTACGTTTATTTAATCACTGGCAAAATCATTAAATTGAAAACAATTTTCATCGAGAAATTCTAGATTTCTATATTTTGAATGTCAGATAAATGACAGAAAGCAGTGGCACGCAAATACTCGACATAATGATTTTGGGCCAAAGCAAAGTTGACATGTACCCCATTTACTGCCCTCTTACGGAGGACATACGGTACACCGTGACAAAGTTACACCTTACAGAGGTTATCTTTCTTCAAATCTAGGTCATTGGTGCACACAGCGAAAATCGGAATCTATAGAACGCGCACGTTATAGTATGGCTTGCAGGTTATTCGAAAGTGCTGACCATACAGCCACCTACGCTAAATTCCGGTCTTTCTGGACAACGGACATCACAGATAGGGTTTTAACATATCTCCAGGAGAAGTTACCAACACCATATGACCATGCCATAGATGTCGGTTGTGGCTCAGGTCAGTTTACACAGCTTCTGGCCCCTCACTTTAAACATGTGACGGGTATAGACATCAGCGCTAATCAGATTTCAGAAGCAAGCAAAGGGAAGCACAGAAAGAACATTACATACAAAACGGGTTCAGGCGAATGTTTTCCAATAGCTGACCAGTCTGTGGAGCTAGTTACCTGTGTTCAAGCTGCACACTGGATTGACATGGACAAGTTTTATGCTGAAGCTTGCCGGGTGCTAAAACCGAACGGCTGTGTAGTTTTGGCGACACATAGCACACCCATTTTAGACTCTAATCTACATGGAAACCAATTGACCAAGTATGTGACACTCTACGAAGAAAAGCTCTGGGAGGCTTCTTGTTGTGACGAAAGGATGAAACACGTCTACAACAGGTACCCGGATGAAATATTTGCCTGTAGACCACCACTGGAAGACCATCTAAGGGATGAGACAATTACCTTGGAACACGACATGAAAGTTGAAAATATCATTGGATTTTTCAGATCCATGAGCCCTTACGTAATTTATGTTAAGAAATATTCCAACGGGGAAATTCTGGAGACGCTGCAAAGAGACATACTGCAAACACTGGGCGGGAATGCCACTTTGGATACCCAGCTACGCGTCACGCTACCGGTTACTTTGCTGTTAAGCAGAAGACCATGTCTTAAGACGTAATTGCCACATAACCTGTCCTCATAACAGACTTCGCCGAACTAATCCATGTTCTGTTTGTTTTGCCATTTTTTTTACATGGTGACTTGTTTGTATGAAAGATTGGCCGAGACAGTTCATTTTCCTTTGCTTTCCAAATAAATTTAAATAATGTTACTGAAATAATATGGAAGATTACCAGAACAGTTATGAAGTTTGAAATTGAATTTAATTAAAATCATATTAGATATCACCCTTTAATGTACTAGTGAAAAACACACGATCCACAATCAAACGATATGGAAATTGAATAGAAGCAATGAACTTGGGGGGTCTCAGATTTCTTAACCCCCCCCCCCCCCCCCCCAAGTTGCGTGTCTCATTGTATGCATTAGTTTTTAATGAACCGTTTTTATTCATATCCATGTGATCAACTTATGGATTCCTTACATTTAAGTAAGGTAAATTGTATTTCTTTATTGTGTTTGCTGAAACGTTTCCTACACTTGGACTACTTGTCCTCTTTCGCACGATAAACTGCACAATTTGAACATTACATTTTAAACATTTATATGTTTCTTGATGAAATAAAAAATAGAGTACATGCCAAACTAATTGGTATCATTACAGTCCTGTTCTTCGTTATCTTGGTCATAAGAAACAAATGAAGTAACAACAATACTTTGCCTATGCATATAAAATAGTAATCCACCATATTATTGTCTATTATATCAGACTTGGCTCTTGGTTGTACTATTTGATACAGTCAGCTCCTCTATTTATTTCTAATCCTGGGAATGTCAGCAGCCAAGATAATTTGAATGACTAACACAACTTAAAACAGCTACCACCTCGTATGTCATGTCCACTGGTTTGTAACACGCGAACGGAACTGGACTACAGTACTTCACTGCACAGAACACAGCGTTCCTCATCTAAAGCGTGTACAAGTGTTTTGCAGACAACTACCTGCATGTAGTAAAACTTTGCATGATTCTTCAGAAGAGCAGACTTTCAAAGGGAAGTCAATCCGGGAAATGAGAGACACGCCTCTTGTTTGCGTAACTCTTGCCAACAAATGATAGCGACATTTCATATCCATCTATACCTTCCCAATTCTTTACAACTGACATTTCAGTCGCTGTCAACATCCATGTCCATCTCTTGCAAGTCATCTGATGGAGCTGGTTTGGACTTTTCCCTCTCTTCATCTTCACTGCTACTGCTGGCGCTCTCTGCCTCAGCCTCTGGTGGTTTACTTTCCTCGGGTTGGGCCTCCTTACGGTCCTCGCTTTTATCACTGTCGTAGCCCTTCTCCTCCTCGTCATAGTCGCGTTTGATTTTGACCTCCTTCTGTTCGCTACTCTTCCTGTCCTCACCATGTTCACGATCCCTGTCTCTGTCCCTGTCCCTATCCTTGTCTTTCTTCTTCTTACTCTTGCCTTCACGCTCCCTACTATCACGATCCCTATCCCTCCTCTTTTCCTTCTTGTGCCTGAAGTACAATGCATCAGTGCCATCACTATCAAATGTATCACAAATTTTGATAATAATAATAATTATAATAAATGCTTGATGTTTTTAAATAAGAAATGGAGAAAATCAAAAACTTGTACTGAAAGATTCATATCTTTGTTGTGTAATTTAGAATTTATTGATCTAAAAATATTGTCTTTCGCATGCTTACCTAGATGAAGATGATTTTTTGGGAGATCGACTTCTGGATTTGGAACGCCTAGACTTGGATCTGAATTTTAGAAAAGGAATTTTCATATTTGAGGAGGCAATATGTTTGACATTACAAACCAAAGTTACTCTGGATGACATGTACAACTGAAGTGATAAGAAATTAACTGCTATATTTTCCTTCTGTCCACTCCCTTTTTTATACAGGGGGGGGGGGGGGGGGGGGGGGGGAGAGAAACGAAGGGACAAAAATCACCAAAATAAATTGTAAATTACAAACACAATTTCATCAGTACATAACTACTGCACATGTTAGAAGAGCAGATGTCAGCTTTTGTTATATTCTTAACGCTGCTCACTGCTGGATAACACTTACTTTTTGAGTGGAGAGGGAGATCTGGAGCTGCCTTTTCTCTTAGGTGACAAGGATCTAATTCTCTCTATCTTTGGGGGAGAAGGACTCCTTGATGACTTTTTGGCAGGCGAGCGTGAGCGACGACGATGTCTTGAGCGAGATCTGCTGCGTCTGCGCTCTCTGAATAAGAAGATACAGTTTGATTGTCAATTTAATCTAATGCAAAATAAAATTTATTCAAATATGGTGCAAGTTCAAAACACCACTTCAAACAGTGTGCTTGGAAAGACTATAAACCATCTAAAAATACATTTTTCAACAAGACCTCCCATTTCCTGAATTAAAATTTACCAAGATATCTTGATTTTGGATCGTGGTATTCCAAACCTGCACTGCACATTTCACACATATTACAACTGGGAATTGTTACTTAATATGTGAGTACATATTGGCAAGTTTACCGTCATTCTGGCATTTACAGTAATACATTGCCTTTTATGACTATTTCATAAACATTACTGCTAAGGCTGCATTGTTGGAAAATATTGTGACTTCACCTGTGGTTCTATCTTTTCTTTTCAAACATTTTTTTCAAGTGTCTGATATAAATGTATCTCATTGTAAAATAGTGATGCACTAGGTACAATTACAATATTTTCAAAATACAGCCCTGTAAGACAATGCTACAACTTGGTTAAATTAGAGCATTACCGCATGTCAGTGACTGGTGGTGGCTCTTTCCTGTTGAGTTGAAAATACATTAATTTTTAGTCAAATCTAACATAATAACGTCCACTATTTAGTAAAACTATTCAAAACAAAATATAAGAGGAAAAAAATGCAAAAAAGCACATTTTCAATTTTTTGCACATTTCAAATAAGGCATCCTAGAAAAATCTTATCAAAATCAGAATCCATAAAACTAAAAAAAATTAACACCATAAAATAATAATAAAATTAAAAATTAAAATAAACACAACCTTATATCAGTGAAAAAAAAGTGGCATATAACTATAATATATTTTAACAAGCTGAGTTACCAGATTTGAAGAACGAGCATAAAAAACTATAACTCAGCTTTCTATCATTATTACTGATAATAATCCTATCTTATAGTGTACCTTGAGGTCAATACATTAAATTATAATAAAACACCATTTAACTTTATATTATTCTCTAACAGAATAGAATAATATCTGATAATACCATTAACAGTAAGGAAAGTCAAAAGGTTGCAATTGCTGTTTGAATGACCAAGTGTATAACAAACAATTGGCAATAAAAATGTTACAGTAAGGATTTAATAGCATAAAAAACAATGCCTTATAAATCAGGAGACAAAATGCCATTTCTCAAATCTCTCCAGTTAAAGTGTATAAAAAACAACTATTTGCATAGCCAAGTTACCTGCTACCACTCCTAGAGCGACGGCTTCTTCTTGTACGGGACCTGTCCCTTTTCCTATCTTTATCTTCTCTTCTTTTCCTGTCTCTAGAATAAAAATGACATACCAAAAGTTTAAACTTACTAGAACTTTAGTTAATAAATTGTTGCATCTTATCAAATATTAAAACAACAAATATCTAATAAAATCGAACAATGTAAGGGAAAACTAAACAATATCCGTATCTTTAATATTATTTACCCCTTACTGAAAAATTAAACCTACTTTGATCTCGACCTGGACCTATGTCTGGAGCGTGATCTTCTCCTTCTTGGTGACCGAGTTCTTCTTCTAGTTCTGTATAATATAAAATAAAATTAATGTTAGGTATCTTTTATTATTATTATAGTCTCAACACAACTCCATTTAATACGCTGCAATACATAGCTTTTGCTCGACCAAAATATATTTTTATTAACAAAAAAGACTTTTTGAAAGCCTTAAATGCAAAAACTGACCTTGAACTAGATCTTCTGGTTCGAGACCTAGACCTTCTTGACCTTCCCTTTGACCTGGATCGGGACTTTCTACGAGATCTTGAACGGGAGCGTCTCCTTCTTGAGCGAGAACGTGACCTGCTGCGCTTACCAAGATCTGCAATGAAAGAAAAAATACACATTTTTTAATCAAAAACATTACTTCTCATTAGCCTTTCTTTTCTCATTGAAAAAATGTTTGGTCACAAACATCACATTCTAGGCTTGCATGTTTAAGTTTTGCCGCCCTTTAAAAAATGTACACAGTGATAAAAAAGTTATCCTTGACTTTGAGACTAAAAAGCAAGAGCCATACACTATGTTTTGATCCTGCATCTATGGACTTGGATAACATGAATTATTATGTGCCCAAATGTGACAACTAGGAAACAGGATGCTTTTTCCAAGGTGTCACATTCAGGCACAAAATCATTGTTCAAGATCCTCAAATTGGACTGAAATGTAGTGTATCACTCTTGTTATTTAGCTTCCAAGTTGAGAATGAATCTGTTTTATCAACTAATATAGAAAAGTAATTTTATAGTAATATGCACAATCTAGCCATGTAACAGAACAAACCCGTTTCAACAGCTGAGGTGATGAGAGACTGAGCTTCTTTCACTTTCTTCATTGCCTCCTCCATTTCTCTTGAGGGCATCATAGCTGATGCACCTGGTTTCACAATAGCATTATTAGCATGTCCAATTCTGAAATAAAAGATGGGCAAAATAAAGTAAAAGTGCTAACATTCACAATATTACTTTCTTTGCATTTTTCATAAGGCAAATTTATTAATTAAGAAATATATTTCAATCTTTGTACCAATCTTTACGCAAAGTAAAGCAAGTTACACTGTCAATAGTCTGTTTTTTAACAGATTACTTACTTGAGTGGTTTCCCTACAAAAGCCACACCATTGTATGTTAAGGCAGTGGCCACAGAGCTCATTTCTGAGAACTCCACAAAAGCACACTTGGTAAGCTGTGCCTCGTCTCCAGCCATACGCACATACTTCACCTCCCCTATCTGGCTGAAGAATGTCAATAGCATCTCTGATGTCACCTTTAAGAAAAAGTGAATTCAATAAATTACTTGTGTTTGGAGTAAGTTTTCTTTTCTTTCTGTTAGTTGCTAACTACTGCTAATTCTACTTGCTCAGCAATAAGCTAAATTACATAATCCTATAAATGACCAAATGACTTTAAACAAAATGAAAAGCAATTTTCACATTAAACAAATTCAACATATTGCTTACTACACACTTATTTAAAAGTAAATTACATAATGTTACAATCTTGGCTTGTAATCAATTTGCTTTAAGACACAAGTTCAGCTGGTGCTATAAACTTACTGTGGTATCTAGGTTTGTGATATAAATAGTCCTGCGTATCTCCTCTACCTTGTGGGGGTCCAGGGTGCCAGAGAGAGGGGGGTACTGGGGCAGACCCATGGCTGACAACTTGGGGTCATAGGTGGTATGCACCTGGTTTAACCCCATGCCCGTTGTCTGAAATATTATAAAGTTGAGAAAATATTTTTACAATAGACATATTTCAAGTACAAAATGTCAAGTTAATTGTCAATTTCATGCTAAGCAAACTGCTTTCAAGTACATATTTGTTGTATCCCCCTCACCTTCACATTTACTCAGACATTTTAGATCAAAATCTTTCATACAGATAACAGTCCAGTTTAACATCTGATGTGTTAGATCTAAGCAGTTCACGAATAGATTATTTCAATTTGACCATTTTCTTAAAAGTCTTACTGCCAGTTTTCTTTCAGACACCTCCTTACCTGGTTCACAATATCTTGTGGCCAGTTGGGTGTGCCCATCACAGGCTGACCTGGCTGAGAGGCCCCTGGGGCAGAGATCTGCAGGGCAGTTTGCTCATCAGGAATCTTACCTAGAAATGTTTAAAAGACAGTCATACAGATAATTTCTTTAAACTAATTTCAGCGTGATGGGAAAATCATTTTACTTTTAACTGATATGTTTGAGAGCAATGATGACTATATTAAAAAATAAAAATAGGATTGCTGGAGGATGATTACTTTACATTCTCATCAATATGACAGAACCGTGTTGTTTTATATTCACAAAGACATATAGAGAGAGAAAGCTCAAGCTAACTATGGCATTATAAGTCAGTTTCTACTTACCATCTAATACTGGGACAATAACAAGAGCTCTATCAATGAAGACAGTGTTGGTGAGGTGGCAGGCTACTCCAGTAGTCACTGGATCATCAAACTTTACATAAAATACCTTAGATGTTGCTGGAATGGGGCTGTCCCTGGAAAAAGAATTCAATGTATGAGAGACTAGAGTAAAATATTGTTACAATCAATACACCAAAATGCATTTTTCATTTGCAACTCTCCTATAAATATTAACCATTGATATGATCAATCTACAGTGACATAACATGGTGCCCATAAAATATTGTCATTTGTGACATTTAATACATAATTCTTTGGTTTACTGGGGCTATAAGCACAGATAAATAACATTTACAGAGAGCCAATACATGCATGACTATTATTAACAATATAACTTAGTTAACAGAAATAAATGAATTTCATTGTAATACAGGTTATGCAATTTCAGGTGAACAATCTTGTTCTCATTTTAGACCCCTATCTACATAGGGCATTACTGGTCTACCAGCGGATAAAACTGCTTACTCTGCTGGATACATCTTAACTTCGTCAATCCTTCCGAGGTAACCAAACAATGTCCTGATTTGTTCTTTTGTACAGGTCATAGCCAGGTTAGACACCTGGATAACCTTGCTGTGGTTCCAGCTTTCCAACTCCGACGGCATTGTGATTTCTCACAGTCTGGTAATGCAGAGGGTTGATCTTACACTAAGAAACAACCTATAAAGGTAATTTCACTACAAGAAAACGTCCTGGAGATGCCGCATCAATGGCCGCCGATCGGATGTATCATGTGCCCTCTGTCGGTGACCTTGAACTGTAGCTTACACTTCAATAAGAAAAACTATTATTATACTCATGTTTTCCTGACATATAACGTTGTTAATAAAGGTGGTTCGTTTCTGAAACTTTTTCTTCTGCACGACGCATGATCTTTTTCTCTAAATATGCGCGATGACCTTTCTGTTTAGCGCAGTCTTGCGCATAAACACGTTGCAGAAAGAACTTCCGCTTTCTGCAACCAACTTCCTATCGTGAAAGATCAGGTGAGTCTTTATCGAACACATACTTGGCCTGTCTTAAAAGAGTTTAGCAAAGAGATAAGAGGCATGGAAGATATCTTTTAAGCAGATATCTTTTACGCATTTAGAACATACAGACTGGAAGTGTTGTCTTTGTTAAGGATACAACTGAAACTGAAGTGTTTCCCTCAATTTCAATTTCCATGTCAAGTCATGTGAAGTGCCGAAAGCGAAAATTCGAAAATAAAGCACTGTCTCTTGTAAGTTATAGTGTCTATAGCTTGTGTCAAAATGTTTCAAACTCTTTCATAAATGGTTTCCCAGTAATGACTTTTATTTTTATTCTAAAACACCTCGTATCATCCTCCATGTATTTTTACGTTGTACTGCAGTAGTACCAAATGGAAAGATTAAAATTTTTGTGAAAGAATTACTTCATCGCTGCATAAATAAATAACTCTATTTTAGCCGAAGTCTTTCTATTAATGTTATATCATGCCTCACACACACAAAAAAAGAAAAATAGGTTAAAATGATCCTTATCTCTGATGTTGTTCCTCATAAGCTCTCCAGGACGCTGTCTTTGTTTCCACCCACATATTAAGTATAAGTGTGTGTCATAGAATCCTTGCCATGCAAAAGATTGACCATTATTGGGTATGTTCTCCTCTCTCTGACTAGTTCCTAATCCTAGTCAGTAACTCTTTTTTTTTTTTTACTTCCTGTGTCCTGTCACTCCTGGGTTGTCTATACAGTGCTTACTGTTAATATATATATATATATATATATATATATATATATATATATATATATATATATATATATATATATACTTTTTTTGCCATCTGTACTGCACATTATACTATCTTGCATGAAAATATGGTGTTTCCCTCTATGTCCAACATGCCCTTGCTGAAACTTCACAGCCTTTGCCATGTCGCGTACCATTATTGTTTAAACGTGTGCCTAATTCTGTCTCTAAATATATCTGCGTTTTCTGCTCACATACTCTGTGGTTAATCCATGCAGACTTTACGAAAGGCGTCGGACAAGCCTGGCAAATTTCGTCTCGGTCCGATAAAAAATCCTGTATGTCCGGCGAGTTTTCAAACTGACGGGGAATGTGCAAATACATGTATAAGGAATACGTTGTTGTTTCTTTTCTGGACAATATATTTTACTACATTCGAAAAGAGAGACGGGGTGAAAATCTCGGGGAGTTCCCAGCTAATTATACATAATTTATTAACCTCAGTTTCACTCACAAATACTATTTTGTGACTGGCTGAGGTTGGGGGATTCCTGGATGATGTAATGTACAGTCTCGTTTTCGTTTTCGTAATACCCCTACACGACAAAATGGCTGCAACACATGTGCTCGTGCTATAGGGACAGTCGGTCATCCGGGCACTTTACCTTAGCAACCGGCATCTGGGGTAAAACAAATCGGGCAACATGGCGGATCGCATTGACTTCTATGAAAAAGTTGGCAGACTTTGTCTGAAAATATCATACTTCACAGTTCCTGACCACTTGTGTCAGTGAAGTTGAGTCATTTACCTGGTTGATTTCCTTGACAGGCCTTTGTAATTAGCCGCTGCACACCGGGTTAAGAGATAAAATCGGCCTTAACATAACTGCCGATCGTTATCTGTGATCGGGACTCTTACAGTGGTACATTGCAAAGACTCATTTGCTTACCTGGATGAGCATATTATTGACATCTCTTTGAAAAGAAAACCATATGGAAGCAACTGATAATATCAAGGAAGCTTTCAAATGTACTAATAACTGTTGGCGTTGCATATTGCTGACACATATATGACGGGTAGATTTTCAAGCTTACTGAATTGAACCGGTACCTTTTAACTTTAAGGCACGCGTACAAAAGTGAAATGGTGGAAGCTTGCTGTGCACCAGGTGACACTACCAACACATTAATAAAATCTTATGGGATTTGTTAAATTTCAAAGATCAACGGAAAAATAAACGACTGTTGCAGGCAATAGGTCATGCAAACGTGACTAAAGACGGGATTGTTGATCGAAACAAGATTTGGTTATAGCTATACATGCACTACGAGATTTGTGTATGTGTGTATTGTTCATTTAATTATAGATAAGGAGAAAGTCATTGTACCTTGTTTGGTATTTATGTTTGTCATTAGTTACATGAATAAATAAGTAGTATTTACAAGAAATTGAGATTGCATCTTGTGTTGGCGTGTGTGACGGTATATCAATTCTTTTAGTTAAAATTAATGGACTATAACGTCAAACTTTTTTTGTTGTAAGTTAATTGAGGGCGTTATAAAGATAAGAAAAAAATATACTGGTATACATCAATATATTGACAAACCTGTGAGTTAATGCCTAAATCTTTAAGTTATCAAGTAAAATATATAAAAAAAGTTGCCATAAATAAAGCGACCTTAACTGGTAAAATAACATACAGCTTTATTACCGTGTTTGTTATTCAATTTAATTTTAACCTTGTACGTTTTGAAATTTAATGTTCTGTCTTCTATGATATTTCGCCAATTTTCGTACCAGAAAAGTGCACAATAAGATTGCAAACACTCAAAGACGCATAGCTGCAAAAATTAATACAGGTAACACCACGTGTCTTCTCTTCCAAAAAGTTAGCAAGCAACTGTTTATGCTGTCCTTCCAGGCTTGCATTAATATACATGTACGTACTGTATACAGACCAAAGAGGCCATGGGACTGATGACATTGCTCCTATCCCGTTCCCCTGGCTATTGCAGCAGCAGGTTATTTAATCACAATTTGTAGAAATCAATTCTAACTAGAGGATCAGAGAGGCGATACCGCCTCCGAATATTGTACCACCAGCTGGAGCAAGCGCATTCGTATAGACCCCCACATACACAAAATAAGGGACACAGCCACCAGTTTTGTGCTTGACAAGCTGTAAAAATGCAATCAACAAGAATTTTTAAACTATTGCAAAAAATATATATGGTACAATCAAATTTAAGTTCTTCGTAAGGTAGGTCAAGGGTCAATTTCAAGGTCACAGTAAATTGCCAGTATATGACTTCCTATTCAAGTTCAAGAGTAACTATGGACCTATCTCTGTCAAGTTTGAAGTTAAAAGAGAAAGAAATTAGCAGAGTTCAGTTCATGATAAAAAGTAGGTCAAAGGTCAATTTCAAGGTCACATTTAGATTGCCAGTATATGACTTTCTATTCAAGTTCAATAGTAACTATGGACCTATCTCTGCCACTTTTGGAGATAAAAGGGAAGCAAAATTTGCAAAGTTCAGTTTATGGTGAAAAGTAGGACAAAGGTCAATTTTAATGTCACATTTATAATGCCAGTATATGACTTCCTATTCAAGTTCAATAGTAACTACGGACCTATCTCAGCCAGTTTTGGAGATAAAAGGAAAGCAAAATTTGCAAAGTTCAGTTCATGGTGAAAAGTAGGTCAAAGGTCAATTTCAAGGTCACATTTAGATTGCCAGTATATGACTTCCTATTCAAGTTCAATAGTAACTATGGACCTATCTCTGCCAGTTTTGGAGATAAAAGGGAAGCAAAATTTGCAAAGTTCAGTTTATGGTGAAAAGTAGGTCAAAGGTCAATTTTGAGGTCACATTTAGATTGCCAGTATATGACTTCCTATTCAAGTTCAATAGTAACTACGGTACTATCTCAGCCAGTTTTGGAGATAAAAGGAAAGCAAAATTTGCAAAATTCAGTTCATGGTGTAAAGTAGGTCAAAGGTCAATTTTAAGGTCACATTTAGATTGCCAGTATATGACTTCCTATTCAAGTTCAATAGTAACTACGGACCTATCTCAGCCAGTTTTGGAGATAAAAGGAAAGCAAAATTTGCAAAATTCAGTTCATGGTGTAAAGTAGGTCAAAGGTCAATTTTAAGGTCACATTTAGATTGCCAGTATATGACTTCCTATTCAAGTTCAATAGTAACTATGGACCTATCTCAGCCAGTTTTGGAGATAAAAGGGAAGCAAATTTTGCAAAATTCAGTTTATGGTGAAAAGTAGGTCAAAGGTCACTTTCAAGGTCACATTTAGATTGCCAGTATATGACTTCCTATTCAACTTCAATAGTAACTATGGACCTATCTCTGCCAGTTTTGGAGATAAAAGGGAAGAAAAATTTGCAAAGTTCAGTTCATGGTGAAAAGTAGGCCAAAGGTCACTTTCAAGGTCATAGTAAGATTGCCAGTATATGACTTCCTATTCAACTTCAATAGTAACTATGGACCTATCTCTGCCAGTTTTGGAGATATAAGGGACTAAATGTTATAATTTTGGAGTTACCATAATGTGCCTTAAATTTTGTACAGAAAAAATTAATTAAAATAAAGAAAATGTCATTTTGGTCAAAATTCTTGAATTAGGAGGTGCTCTGAAGTTTCAGAAGTTCAAATTTGATGAAATAATGTCATTTTTGAACACAAGTTGTCTGCTTTGCCAAGCCTTATGTTTTATTTTTCCAGAGTTCAAAATTTATTATCCATTACCGTACTGCACATTTTGCTTTTACCACCAATATGTACTTTTTGATACAGCGTAACTCGAAAACCGTATGGAATACAAAAAAACCGAGACCACCCCCAATGTTGGGCTTTACATGCTCTACAAAATGCAAAAAAGAATGGGTCTCTAGCATTAACGGTTCCCGAATTAGAGACAGTTTTCAGTTTCGGTATCTTATGGCCGCTACTCCCGTGAAAATGCACCGATTGACCCCAAATTCATGGAGATGAAAGATGACCTGAAGGGTAACACCTTCCAATAATATTATTGGTTAAGTCTATGTGGTGTCTGAATAACAGGGCAAAAAAAATTTTTTTCGTAAAAAATTTCATTTTTTTGAAAATTTTGGCCCATTTGACCTTGAAGTAAAGGTCAAAGGTCAAATCCAAGGGTATATTTGAAATCTACACATATGACTTTTGGAAAGCCGTCTATAGAAATTTTTCCCATAACTCCTTCCGTAGGGTAGATAATTAGCATTTAATTTTGCCATTTTTAGACAAGGGTGCATTGCAATGAGTGCCACACCCAGACCCCAATACCGACAAAGCCCAAATTTTACGTGGAACGAGTTGAGATTATAGGTGACCTAAATCCATGAGATGGGTACGGGGGCCCTTACCGTCTAGGAGGAGAAGCGGTAACGGTAGCCGTCCGGCGGAGCCAACGGAGCCGGCGGAACGATCCGGACGGGACCGAAACCATGTGTACTGCCAGCGCTAACGCTGGTGGTACAATAACTTCTCAGTGTTGCACATTTTCCAGGCCTTTCTTACGATCCACGTTCTAAGAAGCCATTCCTATATCACCAACTTATGTACATGTATATACTTAGGGTGAACATTTGGGTATGCAGTTAAGACCAATTTTATCCCGTAATAAGTTAAACAGTAGCTTATTACAAAGGCCCGCTAACTCAATAGTCCAGGTAAATGATTCAACCCGCCAGACACAAATGGTCAACCACTGCCTTTACAAAATCTTCTGCTGTAAACTTCCGGATCACAGATAACGATCGGCAGTTATGTTAAGGCCGATTTTATCTCTTAACCAGGTGTGTAGCGGCTAATTACAAAGGCCTGTAAAAGAAATCGACCAGGTAAATAACTCATCCTTACTGACACAAGTGTTCAGGAACTGTGAAGTATGATATCTTCGGACAAAGTCTGCCAACATTTACATAGAAGTCAATGCGATCCGCCATGTTGCCCGATTTGTTTTACCCCAGATGCCGTTTGCTAAGACGCGTGACGTCAGCCCGACTGTCCCTATTTGCGTTTTTACAGACTTGATCCTCTGTTTCTTCATTATCAGTCATACACAGTACTCATGGATAAGCCTTTTGTTTAGAAAATGACGTTGTTGAACTTTAAACACTTCGTTGGTGCAAAGCGTGGCAAAAAATGAAAACGAAGTGAGGAAGAGAAACGGAAGTTTACTAAAATTGGAAAGAAGGTAGACCCTGGCGGACTTGTGATCTGTAGGAGAGGAAAATAGTGTGTGCCGAGTGTCAGGAGTACTAAAGTTATCATTTTGATCATTAGCAACATAAATGTTACAGCTTTATTACGGGTTCTTAAATTATGGAACATATGTATGTATTTGCATGTACCGTTCACCACGAGTTGGAGAAAGTGCACGTGAACTTGATGAAAGCTCACAGTTTGAGTTTATTTTTATAAAAAAGAAATAAAATGAAGAAGGAACTTAGACTCGGGCTGGACAGTCCCTATCAAAGCTTCAGTTGGATGAAAGAGACTGCCTTATTGTGCTGTTTCAAGATGCATATGTTATTGCCAAAAACAAGGTGTGAAATGGTTATCTGATTAACAATAACAGACGTTTTTATGGACATACATTTGATATTACTAGCTACACATTCTTCATACTTGTATTGTTTTTAGTCCTTGTGTCATTCCACAGCGTCTTTTTCATTAAATAAAAAAACAACTTGTTATGCAAGTTATTTTTTGTCAATTTTTTTTTTTTTTTGTTTTTCTTTCTTATTTTTTGGCCTTTCGTAAAGTCTGTCCATGTGTGCATGTCTTCTAAGCCATGCTATAAAAGTCTTTGTCTGACATCTTCACACCATGACGAACTTTTTCTAGTTGACCTTTGTCAGGTTTAAGGTACTGAATTTCATCCAAATTGGCTTGTACCAGTAATAGCAAATTGGTTACTTTTAGACAATTTTTTTTTCAGAAATGGCTGCTAACCATAGACTAGCATATTCTATCATAGAATATATAGGAGAACAGATTTCTAGTGGAGAAGTTTCAGTAGAAGAAGCAGAAAGTCTAGAAGGTTGGTTTCCAACATTTTCTTTCCACATCATTCAATCATGTAGTAACATTTTCATTATAATTTTTCCTCTCGGAATACAATTTAATTAGAGTATTAATTGTTATGTATCATGTCCTTCTTTTGTTAGTCCAAGCTATTATTGCTGATAAATATAAGTTGCTTTAGAAATAATCAGATATTTGTCCAATATTTGTCACGTATTCAACTGTAATAAAGAATTAACTTGTTCTTAAGTTTATGATTTTGGTGGTAGACAATTTTATTCATTGACAGTTAAATTTGACATTAATGTTTTCCAGTTGCAAGACAGTGTTTGGAGCAGGCATATCATATAAATCATGAAGATGCAGCAGCAGCTGAAGCTTTACGTGTTCCTAAACCACTAAGACAGATCTTTCAGGAGTATCTGGCTGTAGAACAGGTATATTTTCAAAGTAAACCACTTCCACTTTGATTCTGAATTTTTTTTTTTTCAAATTTATAGAGATATTGAATGGTTATGGTGCTTATTTTGTTCACAAATTACTCAAACTAACAGTGGCTTTGTGTTACCATAAGGTTTTGATAGATTTTCATGAATGGAGGTTGAAAATTTTCACAGACAGAACATGATAGCACAAAACATCAAAGCACTGAAAGTACTGTCTGATACCATTTCTTGAAGGAAACGTTTAATAATTTGTTTCATCTGAAGGTACCTAGTGCTGCAGAGCCGGTCACAGTTCTCCCACCGGAGGCCTCTCTATCACAAGAAGACAAAAAGAGAGCAGAGGAGTTAAAAGCTAGAGGTACAAATATAGTGTAAATTTAGATTTGTGAAGATTCTTTTGTCTATAGCTACTTATATTTGTCTGGTCTTACCAGCCAATATTTCATCTGCTTGCAGTCAGACTTCATCAGGGAATGAGGTTGTGATAGGTTGTGACTATAGACAAAAGAATCTTCACAAGTCTACTACAATAACATAGCTAATAAAACTGTTCTACACTATAGTGTACATTTGTTTTCTTATTTTACTTGTTTCTTTTCATAACTAAAGATTATGAATATTTATAGACTTATCCTTATGTTAGTTTTTTATTTCTCATGCACTGATGTTCATAAATGAAACATTTTTAACTTCCCCACTTGAATAGACTAAACGTAGACTTACAATTAAATTGATGATGAATTACTATAATAGATCAAGATGTGTTTTGTTATTTTATCATATCACAGATAATTACTAGTCAGAATATTTACATTTTACTTTCCCTTTCTTTCTCTTTTCAAAATTTCTACTGACTTTGTCAGTGTTCATCTTTTAATCAATTAGTGCAGTTGTTATAACCCTGGTGGAAGCTGACAAAGTTGGTTCAAATTTGAAAAAGAAATATAAAGAGTAAGCACTCTGTATTTTTGTGATATGGTAAAAATAACAAATACATAAATATGTATGTATCACCAGACAAATTATTCTTCCAAGAAGAAGATCAAAATATTTTATCTCCAACAGGCAATATACAGGTTTCTGTTTTTATTGTACCTGTCATTTTAGGTAATGATTTAATGAAAAGTGAAAGGTTCAAGGAAGCTATGGAGTTCTATACTCAAGCTATTCAGATAGATGGAAGGAATGCTGTGTATTATTGTAATAGGTAGGCTTTATTTATGGATTTTCTAGTTGAATACATTGACTTGTACATTAAAATAATAAAGAGAATGTCTACAATACATAGTAAATCAGTTAGATAAAGTATCAAAATAACTAACACTCCATATTTGTACTTTTTTCAGGGCTGCAGCTTACAGCAAATTGAATGAACATAGAAAAGCTATAGAAGATTGTAATATTGCCTTAAAAATAGACCCTCATTACAGCAAAGCATATGGAAGAAAGGGGTAAGTGATTTTTGCTGTGCAAAAAGTGATAATGCCAAGTTTCAATTGAAAAAAAAATTAAGTATGCAGTTGTTTTAATATGTTTTAAATAGTTTTGTTTTAGGTGATACATTATAAGTGTAGATTTACATTTTTCCAGGCTAGCCCACTCTACACTAGAGGAGCATACTGAAGCTGTAGAATGTTACAGAAAAGCAGTGGAGTTTGATCCATCTAACCAAAGTTATCAGAACAATCTAGATATAGCAGAACAGAACTTAAGGGAAAGGCAACAGCAGAGGGCAAGTTTTTTTTTTTTTTTTTTTGGCATGTCTTACTGATTTGGCCAGTGATTATTTTGATTTTATGTAAAATACGAGTGATCATTCTTGTAATAATGTGTTTTCAGTTAATAGCCTTGTGTTGTCTGACAAAGGGGCCGTTCACAATAAATTTTGTTGGTCTCTTAATGTGCACTAATTCTAGGGAACTTTCGCTGAATGCAATCAGAATAACAGACAAACATGCCGCCTCCTGGTGTTGAGTAGAATTAAAAAAGCTGGCCTGGTTTATATACAAGTACGTTGGAGAAGTGTGGTAGTCTGTTTATCTGATTGTATTCAGCAAAAATTCCCTTCAATTTGGAGCACATAGGCTTGGTTTACAAAATTCATTGTTACCGGTCTTGGCAGGTTTTCTTTCAAGTTTCTGATTTGATTTTTTTTTTCTTTTCAGGGTCCTGCTGGTTTCAACTTGGGCGGATTAGATTTTACGTCAATGCTAAATAACCCAGCCCTCATGAATATGGTAATATAAACATGTTCTTGATAATTTGTTTTTAACTTTGACGTAATAGGCTGTCAAATAAACTATATCATTCTTAAGCAAGTAAATACTCATAATATTTTCATAACTTAATTTAATAATTGCTATATGTTTATCGTTAAAAAAGGAAGTTTTCCTTCGGGCTTTATTAATATACTACTGCTTTTGATAATAGAAACAATTTTTTATTTCAGGCATCACAGATGATGTCCAATCCACAAATGCAACAAATGTAAGTACTGTAAAAGGACATTCTGTAGTAGACATACAGTTTTTTTTTCTTTAAAAGCAATAATATGTCCTAATCACTTCCTTAGTCAGTGGCAGTGTGTGGCCTTCATTCAACTAAGTTAAGTCACACAGGATGCAGAACAAAACTCCACTGCTTGCTAAGTTTGGCACATAGGGGTTGTCCATAATTATTGGAAAAAATGGTGATTTTGTGAAACTGCTTATCATGGGTAAAATGCACAAGTATTGGCTGATGAATGCCTTATCTGCATCCTGCCAGTATAGCATGCAGACGTTGTCTGGTTTTCACAGACACCAGTCTTAGTTGTGTTTGTTGGCATATTGCAGGATGGCCAACATTTTATCTGGCGTCCAGGGACAGGAGGCAGGTCCAGAGGGGATCAGCAATCTACTGGCAGCGTATGTATTTTACCATTGTATTTTACATTTTATTTAGATGTAACTCATATGAATTAACAATAGTAATGTTTATTTCTTATAAAGTGCATTATAATAAATTTCAATGCACCTTGCATGTATTAGTATATGATATGAAATTCTTTATAATTACAATGCTAAAATGATACAAATTTAGTTCAAAAGTTTACTAATATTTTAATCATATGCCTATTCATATTCTTATAAACAATGGCCACTACCTGGACCTGTGGGGACAGGGAAAGAGGGGGGGGGGGGGGGGGGGGGCTTTACTTGAGTAAAAAATCTGTGGTCAGTGCATGGTTTCTCTTGTCTTGTGTAGTCCCTGTGGTCATATATTACACTGATATTTACAGTGGCCAGACACTTGCCCAGCAGATGCAGAGTAGCAATCCTGAATTAGTGGAAATGCTGCGCAGACAGACACAGGGGGCACCACAGGGCCAGCCACAGAATGATACAAACCCAGACAATCCAGGTTAGTAACTTTTATTTTTGTGGATTTGAAGTTGTCAGCCTCCAAATTGGGTCAAGACCTATTATCAGACATTGGATTTAGTAGATTGTAGATGTATTTTGTTTCTCCCTCTCCCATAAGAATACAGATGTTTTACTTTTCTTTTACATTTTGTTATCCACAGCATCTAAACAAGCAGCTAGTTAAATTACATTGAACTAAGTTTATCCTTATTATCTCAGATCCTCCAGAAAGTTCATGATCTTTATATATTTTTCATTTTTTGTCCACATAATCTAAAAACGCAGCATTGAAATGAATTTCTCCTAATTTTTTTCAGATCCTCCAGGGAGTTCATGATCTAGTGCAGCAGTATTCAGTCCTGATCCGCCAGGGTCAGAGGTCAGAGAAGGTGTGGGACAGTGGACTTTCCAAACCATTACATTTCATGTTAGAATTATACTCTGTGCATTCAAGAAGTGAAATTGGCAACTTATAGCTTATCAAAGGAAAAAAGGACTGGCATTTTAAGTGTTTACTTGTCTTATGAAGACCACAAAACAATAGTATGTGTCTCAACTTGAAATGATAATTTATTCTGCAGATTGGCTATATGCATATATCCGTCTAGTTTAACATGGCTGTTTGCTCTCTTTGTCACTAAAGTTCTTTAATTTTAAACCAAAGGATGGTGCTTCACTGCTGTTGATGTACTACTTCATTACAGTGGGAATGTTTACACACGTTCTTGCATTTATACTCTTTGTTTGTTGTGACATGTTGTAAGCCTCTTCTTTTATTTCAAAGAAATTTTCACTCACTTATGTACAAAATTAAATGGACTGTATGCAAGGTTTTGGTGTAAAAAGTAAAAATACCCCCCCCCAAGGCCTTGAACAGATCACTGTGATTACTGACCATCACTGAATCAAGATAAAATATACATTTGCAGTTGCAGGCATTGCTTACATTGGCACTGCACATAAAAGGGGACAGTCATTTCATTGTTTAAAAGGACAAAATGCACCTTTGTACCAAGATTTTTAAGAAGGATGTGATCTAAGACAAATATCCTGCACACTGCCCCTTTGTGCTGGTCATTTCAATTTGTCAGCATCTAGCAAACATAAACTACCTAAAGATGGCAGCACTGTTAGTTTTCATTTTACTTTGTTGTTGTACGTTTTGTGCAAGTCTGTGAACAAATTTAGAAGCTATATGAAAAGGCTTGGTTAAACTGTTGGTAGAAAATGGAGCATTGTCATGCATGGTGCTTGGAATTTTTAACTGATAGAAAAAAGAAGATTCTAACAGCTGGCCGTTTGTTTCCTTTATGAGCAAAAAGACAGGTATGCCTGTAGAGGCGTATGTTTTATGCAAGTTCGATGTTACCAACCTCAAAAGCTATATGAAAAGATTATGATGAATGAATGGTACATAATGCTTTTTAGAATCATTGCAAAATATTATATTTTGTGATGCTATTACACTGTTCCTGTCAAGTGTTGATAAATTAGTAATAAATTGATCACAGATCCTATCCTATCCTCGTGCTGGATTGAATTTTCTTTTAGGCATCCCAAGTAACCTACAGCTGAAGGAGCACACTTCAAATCATTATCAATAAATATTTATATATGTATTGGAAATTTTGATCCATTTTGGGAAAGGATACATTCAAAAACATCATCATTATATATATATATATTCACCATATGTTACTTTACATTTATTTACAATATAATTGCACTTATTAACAATCGATGAAAGATGAGCACCACATATCTATGCTGACAAGTAATCCATTCAAATGAATCATGTTGGCTATTTTCTAAAAAATACATTACTTGCCATAGGCAAAACAAATGAATAATTTGCTCATTCTGTATTAATAATGACATGAACAAGTACATGACAAGAGCTTTCCAGCAAGCCACATAAAGACAAAATGGAATTTTTAAGCATGTTTTTAGGCAATGTTTCTGTTGATAAAAACAAAATCATCTGGATGAAGAGTTGTCATTACCCATCAAACAGTTTTTCACTATGCACTTAAAAAGGATGATGCATTTTCATAGAGCTGTAGTTTTCATTCTATTTCTGGATTGTACACAAATATTTGGGCTATTTCATCCAGTTCATAAGTTCTTTTTAAGAAAGAATCTGTCAAGCGAACTCCAGAAATGGTCTGAAACAAAGAAAGAAAATATCATTAGATATTAATTCAAATATATATGACCTAAATGCCAATGAACCTACTTATAAATTAACATTATGTAGGTCAATTTTTGACAAAAAGAGAGGCGTGGCGAAAATGTGACTTGAGGATGGTGGTGATGAAGAGTACATTGATTGTCTAAATCATTATGAACTCCTATTTTTGACAAAAAAAAAAAAAAAATAATAATAATAATAAAAAGATAAAATGAAAATAGCAAGAGAGTAAATTTTTTAACAGCTGAATGCATTTTAAATATTAAATAAGTGTTTCACCTGTAATCCAGGACTGATTGGGATAATAGTGAGTGGTAGGTCTAGACTGCTGCCGGGGGGAAGTTTTCCTAACTGTTTGCCTGATATTCCACACCATAACAAACCTACTTTGTTGGTGTTCTGGAGCACTAACAGTAGGTCCATCTCTCGCTCACTGGGAAAAAATATAAGAAACAGAAGCATATAACATGAAAGTCCATATAATGAAACATGAGAGTTAATTTGAGGAATGGTGTGCTATACGTGGAAAGGTTTTGATTTTGAATAAGAAAAAAATATACTTTTAAAGAAATAATGAATGAGGGCAATACTGGTACATCCTTACTGTTATTTCAATAAGAAAGTACATGTTTGAGGTAACTATAAGTATGTGATAGGAAATTATAAGAAATAAGATGAAAATAAATGTGTATCTTATCCTCACCAGCAGTTTGTTATCCTACAAGTGACACTGAAAGGTTTTTCTATCTCTACAGCATCTGGGATGGCTTGTACCGACAACCTGATGTCTCCATAGCCAGGGGCCTGCAGGGAAATGAAAACTTGTCAGTTTCATTGTGTATATTTTGATTTATCCAGTTGTAGTTTTACTCAAATTAAGGAGTGGAAAATGATATCACATACTAGATAATGATGTGCAGGTGGTGTAAGCTTGCAGTCTGTTATACATGATGATGCGTGTCATACAAAGGTTCCTTGAAAGGGAGATACACCAAATATCTGAGCTCATACCACCTGTACATTAGTATCCAGTGTATGACAGTGATTCAATCTTTCATTCCTTAATTTGTAAGGTACATCATTTCCTGTATGTCTACCAAATGTTCAAATGATGTACAGAGCAAAAGATAGCAGACTTACTATTTTCATATCAATAACACTGAAGCTAATACAAAAAATAAAGTGCTTGAGAAAAAAGATCATTTGTTTAGAAGGTGACAAGTAATGTGTATTGACAGAAATTTACTGCTTTTAATCACATTCAGAGACAATAACATAAAAATCTGACAGAGAATGAATGAAATTCAATAAAAATAATGACAAACTAAATGGGAAAGATTAGTTGAGGAAGATAAATGATTTTGTGGATGCCAGAAAAAAATAGATCAAATACAAAGTCAATGTTCCCTGTCACATTCAGCTCTTAAAACAATCATATAAATATCAATCAACCTATATATTGAGATTGTCATTGATTTCATTAATGAGGCCTGTACTGTTGAAGATGGAGAAGATATAACTTAAGGCTCATTCCTAATGAATTATAATTCTAGCAGATCAATCCAACTCCGTGGGGACTTGCTGAATGCAATCAATTTAACAGATCAACAGGAGGAGGCATGTTAATCTGTTAATCTGATTAACAGATTAACATGCCTCCTCCTGTTAATCTGTTAATCTGATTGCATTTAGTGAGAATCCTCATGTACCTGGATTGATCTACATGGAACAACAAATTCATAGGGAATGAGCCCTGACATTCATATTGAGAATCATGCGCCACTCACCACCCTCTGTAGCTGACTGGTCTGCAGTCTGCCCACTTCTCCTAGGTTGGTTCTCCACACTATGTCCAGCTTTCCTATGGTGGTCACCCCCTTGATCACTTTGTTCTCTGAGTACATCTCTGTCTTGGGGGTCAGGCAGTACAGATACTGTCTAGAGTCCAGGGGGTTGATGTAGTTCACACTACCAAACACTGGCTCATTGCTGACAACAGAGAGATCTACAGTGAGCAGCTTTTTATTTTGAATATACACTCAGGTTAGCAGTAAACATTGTGAAGCTTATTCTTTAGTTAAAGGTGCATGTTTTAACAAGCCCTGTAACCCATACACATTATAAGTAACAGTTTTTTTAAACAACACAAATAAAATCTCACATATATGTGAGTACTTATGTAAAATCATTGCCACTAAACCCAACCAGGTACCACCATATAGTTTCAAATATTATAACTTATATCACCACTGTTTAGTTTCCTTAATTCCTAAGAAATGATATTTGCCCAGTTTTTTTTCTGTTTACTCTCTGTGCTTATAATCTAGAGGAAAAATAAGTTGGTCAAATTTACAATCAGACATTTGAAGAAGGTGGAGTTTTAAAGCCTTTTTCTGCTACACAAGAAATTAATCTGGGTTGCCTTTTTTCCTTCATGTTGTTTAAGAAATTGTTACTAATAATTTGTATAACTTACAGGACATTTTTGCTCACTCCATATATATATATCTTTAAATGCTTAATATGTTTTAGTGAAAGGAATAACAAGACAAGGTAATATCAATATGTTGTGCCCAGCACAACATATTGTAGAATGAGAAATTTCAGTTTTGGCAACTTGCAGTAATTCTGTTTAGCTCTGCCTTTGAAAAATAATTTTGGGTACTTGAAAATCAATCAAATTACTGAAGAAATATAATCTTCCTCATTGTCAGCCATGTGTATTGACATCTGTTATCAGGGCATTTAAAGTGCGCGTCTATGAGGAGCACCATTAACCTTCTGGTTAGTTTTTCATTGATTCTGGCAGTCTAAGCCCAGTCATTTCACACTGATGAATGAGTCTGGGTTGCCAATAGGGTCTAGCTGCCTGAAGCCAAACCCATGGCATGAAATTACTTTAACTTTCCACAAGAAATATCAAGCATCATTAATGCTTAGAACTTGAAGTCTGCTGGGACAGAAGTGGCATTGCTGATATATTGCAGATTTTTTGCTTTCTACAAATCTAAACCTTTGAGTTAAAGCTTATAGACAGGGAAGGTTCAGGGGGGAGGAAGGGGGAAGGGGAGAAAGAATCACCCTTAAGGCCCAAAACTTTTGAACCAAGTTCTATGCCATTTTTAAACTTGGGTCATCTAAGGGGGTAAAAAGTTCCACTTTCAGAAAAAGAACCCTGTTTAAATTGCTTGCTACCAGCCTAGACTTGATTATCTATCTTTCTCCATCTCTTTCTCCTATACTTGCCTGTTTTTCCCTCCACAACTATTGAGCTCTACAGCAGTGTAATACACCGAGGGGTCCAGAGTGATACTCTCCACATAGATAGGGCCTGGGGTGATGTTCTGAATTTGTGCCTCCAAAAATACCTCATCAGACTAAAAAGGGAGATGTGAAAAACTACTGAAAAGAATATTCCTCTCTCTATTACTTTCTCTTTCATCTTTTTCTCTCCTTTTAAAAAACATACATACATGCACAAATATCCCACATTTTGTATATAATGCTTGGTATGTGTACCTAAGGTCTTATTCACCATCTTATACAAGAAACTGCAAAAAAGATTTAAACTAAATCATCTAAAAATTAATAAGATAAGATAAAAAGCTAATGTGAAAACAGGAACTTTTTATTGAAATAATAATTATCAAAAAGTTACTTAAATATGAAATATATATAATAATGAATACATACAATTTAATATACATTTTAGTTTAATGCAATCAATTTGGGTTATTTTTATTAACTAAAATCCCTTTAACAGTCATGGGAATGGGGGGGGGGGATGGTGTGTGTGTGTGTGGGGGGGGGGGGGGAGTGGGTGGATACAGTTTACTCTTAATAGATGGTCAGTATGGTATACTTGTTAGTTTAGTTAAACACACACTTCACTCCAGATCTGTTATATATGAGATGGAGGTTTCAGTGTGGAAATCCCATTTCAATATATCTGTAAAGCAGCTGCCACAGATTACTAATTTATTCAACTTTTAAAAACTGAAAAACATGCATCAAAATTAAAAGTTACATCAATGAAAAGATTATTTCAGAGTTTTAGTCAGCATAGTATATAATCAAAATCATCAAGTACAAAGAGCACAAAACAGAAACACAGCCACATATATTAATATAAAGAATACAGAAAAGCAAGAAAATATACAGATATTTGGAAGATAAATCAGTGTGAAAGCAAGAACCTTTGCCAAAGAAATATGACAAAAATGCCATAATAATTTCTTGACCTTGATTGCATACCATTATAGTGGTAAAGTGGGAAACCAGATAATATGATCATGGTTAAATTGACAGATTCTACTGATATAGTGTAAGAGAAACAACTGCCCCACCACCTAATATAAACCTCACACCACATGCAGTGAAGAAAAGAGTGGTTATTGTAGAACAAATGACACACAAATATGTAACTCTATAACTTGTACAGTTAACAATAGTTACCTCCTGCAAGGAGAAGCAAAAGCATGATTTTGATTGATCAAAGTACATTTTAATAACAGTTTCTGTGAAAAAACAGACATGACTTTCATACAGGTATCATTTACATAATCATTAAGAAAGCAGACAAAATATAACAGTGACATCACAAAAATGCAAACTTACAACATAATCCTTGAAAACATGCAGTAAAAAGAAAACAAAAAACTCAATGCAAATGCAATCTATATGATAATGTAGATCTATAAATAACAAAGTCGTCGATTTTACTTCTGAAGCTCAGCAGGCACATGCCACTAAGTTTTAAGAACTACTACTTTAACTTCTACAGTGTTTAAATGCACTTAAGCATTTGGAATTGATAAACTGCAGAGTTGGAACAGTCATTCCACAAACAAAAATCAATATAGATTTTTCCTTCTGCTTACAAGGTAAATGAACCTTACAGCAGAGTTAAATCCAAGATTCTGGGCTCTTGCAACTAAAACAGCTTTAATGCATACAGCTCTCTACTTCAAAGTCATGAGCAAGTAAAAAAAAAGGCAGCAGCCAAAAAGAAATTACTAAAAATCAATATCTGAAATTCTTAACAATACAGTCTTATAATCACAACTGGATCTGAGATATAACCAGACATGATCCAGACTTCAGGCATGTTCTTGGAAATTGTCAAAATAAATTTATCACAAAGAAAATGATAACAAACTAGTACGCAAACTGAAATACAAAATTTGTAACAAAATTTCACTTCAACCAATAAACATGCCTAATATAAGCATAAAATTGCTTGTCAATTGAAACTTACCTCTGAATTGTAAAACTTTGTCTTGACATCTAGTGGCTTCAGGACCTGTCAAATATAAAGTTATTTTTTATGGGGCATGTGTGATTTTTCCCTGCCTTTGTCAAAAAGAAAACACTACTATAATATACTTTATGGCAACAGGATTAGAAGAACAAATTACTATTGTATTCAGATTTATTTTCATTAAATATCTGTCTCAGTATTTTTGCATTGTACTTTGATTAGGAAATACTATATTAACTAAGCACACTCCTACAAATTTTAAGAGTTTTTTTTTTAAATCTTACCTGGAACTTGAAAAATTTCCTAAAATAAAGCTTCTCTCCACTCTGTGTGGTGTAACTGACAGCACAAACTAGGCTAAAAGTGTACAGAGAAAAATGATATAATATCAATCTTTCCAGTTATTTTCGATAAATCCTGTTTGCAAGATTTAAAGCATAATTATAATTGGATAACCCAATCTTACTTTACTGATATTAATATGCACAAAACTCAAGTGTAAGAAGCCTGGTTTTCAAAATTGTCCTAAATAGAAATTTAATTTGCAAGATAATCAACTGTTATCCCAAAATATATTGCACCCATTTTATCTTTAAGTATAGAAGTATGACCATTTCCTTTTTTTAGTATGTAGGTGAATACTTTTGGGTAAGAGTGTTGTAGTTTAGCTTTAATTCATTATAATCCTCCCATTTTATCATAAAAGTAATGGGTATACTACTATACTATAGTCTGTGTATGAATACTTTCAAGTAAAAGTGTTATAGTCAAGTGTAAGTTCCCCACATGCACAGACTCACATATGTGTTCCTAGCTCTTTGACTTCATGGTGGATGATGTCATCTATGCTGCACTCTGGCTGGAGCTCTGACACAGCCTCAGAGTGGGCACTGGACAATGACAGCCTCTGGGAACTGGTCTGGAGGTCAGCCTGTGGAGAAACACATCCAAAATACTTATGTTTTTTATATGCTAAGAGTGCATTCCCATAGATTTAGATCGATCCATCTATATCGACCTAACTCCCTGGGGGTTCATGCTAAATTGATGTCAGCCAAGCGCGCACAGTAGTTAATTTCCCCCTTACAGCTTTTAGTAGGCGGGACAAACGCTTAAGCCGGCTAAGCTGAAAGTAATCTAGTGAGACTCCTCACAGGGATAGATCGATCTAAAATCTGTGGGAATGGGGTCTAAGTTCAAGGAAAAGGTTATGTCTACAAACATGAGTCTGACTTGAATTATAAAATTTCACTAAAAGAGAAGACTTGTTACTAAAAATTATGTGTTTGGCAAATATCCAACAAGCATATGTAGTGAATGTTCACAAAGACTTGCAGCATTGATAAAATGATCTAATTAAGTTTAAATCCATTATTAAAAGATATTGAAGGTTGTGGTAGCAATTGGAAGATGGCTGCCATGAACCTTAAAACCTGGAGTACATATAAAAAGAGAAAGTATTCCCCAGACTACTGACTTCACACCTTGTTTCAACAAAGGAATGGTCTATTTCCCAACATAGAAACTGCACACAGAACTCCATATTCTACACATTTTCTTATTTCCTACCATGATGTACACTGTAACAGCAAATAACTAGACTCCATTATTTTGTCATGTAACAGTTGGAGAGGTAGTTGCCAAAGGAGGAATAGTATTTTAATGGCAGCATAACCCTGTTAATAGAGACCATTTGGTCTGATAGAATGACTAAGATCATCAATAGCTGCTATATGTAGCTTGCAAATTGCAAATAACAATCAGGGGAAATACATTGCCTCAAGTATATATCATTCTGAAAGATAAATATAATCCATGGCCTTCTACTTATATAATCACAATTAAGTAATCTTTCAGGGGAAATGAGTTTTATTGTATGTCGCTCCTCATTGTTGTGATAGAAGTTTTATTTCATGGTGGATTAGCCAACAAAATTACTGTCCTTTAAATAGTCAATGTAAACCTTTGCATGCACTTATGCAGGCTCCAGATTTAAAAAAAGATCTACTCTTTTATTGTTTTTAAATATGGAATCACTTAAAAAATTTTGTAATGTAAAGGCTACCACTGGTTTATTATAAATGTGTAATAAAAAGGCAGTCAAATCAGCACAATGATCTTTTAAGATCTTTTTAAAAAACACTGTAAACAAGAATGAAACAGTAAATTGGGTTTCACTTTAAAAGATAAGATTATCATCATCATCAAGTTTCATAAATAAAATTATTTTTGATAAAAAAAGTTACTGCCACAAAAAAACAGTCATCAATTGGATAAAGTGTCAAAAAAGTTGCTAGAATCTGTCAATTACAGCACCGCTCACACTCTCTGTGTCTAACAGCACCAGTTTGATCCAATCCAGGCAAGGCATTAGCAGCAATTTGTGTGAGTAAGCTCTGAGAGCTTCTGCTAATAATTCTATTAAATAAAAGTTATTCTGGTAAAAGCAGAATGTATGCTCAAGCAATCAATATTTAGTGGCTGATGTCCTATCTGCCGAGACTTGCCTGCTCATTCTGAAACTAGGAGTGCTGGTGGGCCATAGCCAAAGGGCTTGGGAGATAGAAAGGTCCATTTGCCTCAAAAATTGAACTAGGTCCAATGCCATTTCTCAAATTGGATCAACAAAGGGGGTAAAAGGATCCACTATTTTTACCCCCCAAAAAAATTGGCGATTTCTTATGACAATGACTTCATACTCTATTAAAAATAAAAGCTGGTGTACACTCCACTATATTAGCACAACAACTGAGAGAGAGAGAGAGAGAGAGAGAGAGAGAGAGACACTTACCTTAACTAGAATCTCCTTGCAAACTTGGTTGCTGTCATTGTGGACACTGATGTAGCTGGAGAAGGTCTCACCCAAAAAGATGTTGCTACAAAGGATTAAGTTATTGTCTTTTCAGTGAATTTTCTCAACGTTTGTTAACTTATTTATTTACTTTTTACTAAAGTGACATTGCTAACTCTTCAAGACTTTCAGGAGAGTGCTTTTTGATTGAAAATATGTTTCTTTTCTTTTCCTTTTTTTTTTTTTTTACTGAGGAACTGACATTTTTGTCCACTATTTCAACAGATTATCCATTCTCAAACTAACAAAAGCATGATGATCAATATCAGTATAAACAATGCTGATTAAACATTAAAATACTTTTTACAGGTGATCAAACAATACATAGAAACAATAAATTCATGTACAATGTTAGCAGCTTAGTGTATGCTTTCACTAAATCAGCCATGTATCAAATATTAGAACACACCATCAGGTGAATAAATAAAATATCATTGCAGCACAAGGTCCTAATAATAACAAAGCACATGGTAGAACAGTTTATTGCAATTACAATTAATCTGAAATAGAAAATACTGAAAATGCTATTAAGGATTATATTCTACATATGTGACCATTTCAGTTATCACCGCATGAGTATCAGATAGCTTTGAATAATACCAGGGATACCATAAAATACTTACCCAAAATTCTGTGGTAGAGTCAACAGTTCTCCTAAGCCAAAGTAAGGGGTCTCTTTGTCCGTGGCGAGGTCTTTGGCAGTGATGTCGTTGAGCGTGTTGCCGGGGAGATCTCTTTGGTCACATGTCACTGGGTGGGATACCATCATGGTCGGCTTGGTCAGCCGCATCACTGGAATAGCATAGATCATTGCTATCAATATATGGACACAATTCTTGAGAGCACCCATCCTGCATGCATTATTGAAGCAAACAAGCAGACAAACAAACAAACAAACACAAAAAATAAAAATAAAAAATTGCACATTTTTCTGGAGATGTCTGTATGATGCTAACAGTGTCTGCTGTGCAGTAAAAATCCCTGTTGTCAAATCACTGCATTCAAGATCCACAAAACATATCCCTTATATATTCTAAATACTTTCTAAATGCATAAATTGGAGCAATTATCTAGCATGCTACCTGCACAAGAAAGGAGATGCATCACGTCAGTTAGCCCTGCCTTCCTGTGTTAACATACTGTTCCCAGCTAACAGAGCTGTCCCAATAATATAGAGTCTCTAGTTCCACTAGTACTGACACAGTGTCTCAAAAGTTTGTGGACATATTGGCTTTAACATAACCATCTATCTTCAAACCAACTTTTTGAACAGATCTGAATAGAACAGAATGTGCTGGTAGGCATGACTCTGTACAGCATATTACTCATTAATATTAATGCAGATTCATATAAAACACTTTAAAATAGCTGCAGTAAGAATTAAACATCAACCATATATTTTTGAGTTCCCCTGTAGAAATCAAAAGTTCCCTGGATATTTAACAGAAATCCATTAATTCCATGAAATACTGGTCAAATTTCCATTAGATGGGCCTGTGCTAATCTGATTTTCTTTCCTATGGAGGCCAATAAAGTATAGGCGAGATGAGAAGTCAGTATTGGACCATTATCAGGATTGCACAGTTGAACTCCTGTCGATATTGGACATTCTACAGGCCAATGGTGTCATAACCGTCTCTGTGGACCAATGAAAACTTTTATTGTCCTGAGAGCCATTCTCACGATCCAATAACATACAATATGCTTTGTTTTGTGGATGGGGTGTGTTATTATTACTCATCCTAATATCACATGGCTTGATGTATGTTACTATACTGCTCTTGAATCATTTATAATTCTCCTGGGGAGAGAGAGGCAGCATTTTTTTTTTTTTTTTTCACATTTCACTTGTATTAAATTCACTCCAACTGTTTCATTTTGTACAAGAAGAAGATTTATGCAGCTAGATTAATCAGCATTGGAGCTAAATTTTGAGATGTTTTTTTTTTCTAAAATTTTCTTTTCATTACCTATTTTGACGGCAAAGATGGCAAATTTACAAACACTAAACAGAATATGCTTCTTATTAAGACTTAATGCCAGGAATCAGGAGTGCCCAGATGCACAATGAGCTA
This sequence comes from Lingula anatina, assembly GCF_051362555.1. Taxonomy (NCBI): domain Eukaryota; kingdom Metazoa; phylum Brachiopoda; class Lingulata; order Lingulida; family Lingulidae; genus Lingula; species Lingula anatina. The sequence goes on along the minus strand of NC_141767.1, from coordinate 68,177,788 downwards.
AATTCATTGATTGATCATCATATTTTGGCTCAAACCTTTAGAAAGGAAAGCAAATGCAATAAAATATCTTTATGACTGTGTTTACTGGAGCATTAAAAATGTTTGGGTTTTTCAAATTAAGTTTGGGTTATCATATAGAATTTGTAAGCACCATAACATTAAAATCTTACATTAGGTGGCAGAAACTGGCAATGGCAAGGCATTTACATAAGATAATGTCATGACATTGGGGTAAATTTTCACTGTGATCTGAATTTTATATAATACCATGTTTTTTTATCATCTTACTTTTTGTAAAATGCACTGCATTTTGACAAACAACTAAAAGAGACTTATGATTAGGCACTTATGGCCTGAGCAATATATAATCTAATATATGCAAAATAAATGAACACAGTGAAATGAAAAGGCAGATGTCCTGCATACTTATAAAAAGTTAATGATCAATCATATTTCTAAAATTAAGAACATAGTTTTGAACATTCCACCTGGGAATGGTTTTTATTACACTTTTAAATATATATTTTAAATTTTTAATGCCCTTATACTAAAATTTTCAATTTTCTTTGGAATGGTGCACATAAAAGCTCCTCTTTATAACAATATGTCTTCAGTCAGAAGTGTCAAATTTTGAATATCATACATTATCTATCCTAGAATAAAGTGGCATAAAATGTGTCAGTTGTGACAGTTAAGCACACCTCAGCACATTCTTCTACAGGAACAGCCTGCCTCCACTGGGTACTTAAACAATAAAAAAAAACAATGCTGTGCCCATCCTAACTACTTTCTAAATGTTAGTCTAGGTTTCTATGTGATTGATTATTATGTTGTTTTTTTTTCACATTAACCTTGCCAGTCGAGAAGACCCCCAAAATCTTGCAGGTCCTCTGGCATTTCAAGTGGTTGTGACACAGGTTGATATGTGTACATACAGTATATACTGCTATCACTTTTATGTGGGTTTATTTTTATTTTCTGAATTTAATGCCTGTATTGTCTTCTAGGAAACTTTTATGAGGAAACTTAAAATGATAGGCTTTTTCTATATAACAACAGGATCAATTATGTTTGATAGATTTTGGTTGATTATGGTAAAGGAAGTGTTTGAACAAAGACACATTCAACAAAATGCAAGGGATCATCTTTGACCACATGGCACTAAAATTTAGCCCATATGCTTAATTGGCTAAAATGTTTTTTGCTGTTTTTCACATATTTATTCATCAGTATTTTCATTCCCCTCCCCCCCCCCCCCACACTTTCTCAAAAAAGGTTTAGAGTTCTATAGTGAGCCAAGAAATGCTTATCAACAGGATAATTATTTTTTCCCTGAAATATAAAGCAGACAAACAGAATGAAAAAAAAAAAATATATATATATATATATATATATATATATATATATATATATATATATATATATATATATATATATATATATATATCAACCAGGGAGGGATGTAACTCACTGTCACATCATCATCCAACCCTTCTCCACACTAATCAATTATTGCCTCTGCACATTTGCTTTCCTGACACATCTCCATTTCCGCCTTTTGCATCATTTTTTGTAATTTGGCAGCTATTCAGTAGATTAATGAATCACAAAAAAAAGGAAAAAAAACTGTCAGAACAGGCTCACTCTACACAAAATGATCATAGATACAGAGTCCCATGGCACTTAAACAATCTATTTTTTTTAATATAACAACTTCTTTTATATCTTCTCTTCATGCCAGCAGTAATTATAAGCCACCTGATAAGTGCACCTGCCACAGTAGCCAGTAAATTACCTGTGGTCTACTACCTGCCTACTACTGGCATCTGATCAATTGTTTTGAAGTACCGTTGTGCTTGCATAGACTGCTGTTGTGACTGGGAACAAAGAATTTACATGCTACATATTGGTAATGTACCTGGATGTCAATTCTACTCAAACTTGGCTTGTTACAACCCTTAAAGGTTATATAAACAATACAGTGTTCTTGGCAAGGAACATACATTGAAATTTCAGGAAAGTGGAATCGTTCCACATGAATCAACAATAACATATTATGTGCTGACTGCGAGACGTGATGGAACAAAATGAAGGGCAAATATATACTGATGTAAATATTATCAAAATAAAAAAACCTTTGCACATACAAATACTGAAACCAATTTAATCATCACAATTATCCTTTATGACTTTATGAAATAACTAACTCAATATGTTAGTTGATGATATCTGATTGCCCAGAGTTTCCATTATGTGGCTAGAATTCCCAGAGCAGTGGATACAGTTACATTCCTACCCCCTTCCCCCCCAGGGTCAAGTGGTACATATGGCAGAGTAGATCTAATCCAAGCTGCAGCGGGGCCTGCATTGCCATAGGCTTAACCTTATTATTCCATCAATAAATGCAATCAAAGTAGTTAACATACACAATGCATTACAAATATTATGAAAATAGGGCAGTTCCTAACACAAACAGCAGCAGGCAGGGTTCTCGCTTATTTGTTAGTCCCTGACGAAGAGAGGAGATATATGTATGAGGTTTGGAAGAGGAGGTTTATTTTACTGTCAGTAGTGTGAGCAATGATAAGTGGACTACGTAATGAAACCAAGAGCATCTTGATAACAGGATGTCATAATATTTCTTGGATTGCTAAAGATTATTAAGGTTGGAGCAGACGCCACAGCAGCTGCTGCTGTATCACACATACTAGCATGAATATGGAGGCTATATCAAGGTAAGTTTTTGCAGCATAATATGGCTCATGTAATCTAATTTTTACCTAAACTGTTGTAGACATTATGAACACATTTAGAGTAAACCTTATTATCACAGTATTTGTGGAATGAATCAAGAATTGTGTGGAATGAATGTGGTAGAAAACTGATCTAATCCAATTTTCCATTCACAGTAGTAGAAGACTATCTAAAGCTGTTCACTGTATCTCACCAGCAAACATTAATCTGTCTATCATATTTGGAAAATTATAATCCCTTTATGTCTAGGTATAGGTATATTTATAATTTGCAGAAGTCAGTCATAACGTAAGAAATAAAACATTTGCTGTTTAATTTATAAGTAATATGACAAAATGGGTTTTTAGTACTACAAACCCAAAAGGATTTTAATACAAAAATCCATGATAGGATCTTTAATGTAACAATTTTCAACAAGGTTTTTATGCTTTTATACAAACATAAGCAGAACACAGTCAATATATTGACGTATAATCATCAAAAAAAGGAAGATATAATATAACTGAAAACACTTATATGTTGCAAAAGTGTCCTCAGAATTATTCAATATAGCAGTACATCTGTCAGGCTTCTCATATCTTATATGTATTTTAAGTACTAAGAAAATTTTTTAAACTGTATAAAATCTGAGGTTGTCAAAATGTTACCAAAAATTAAAAAAATGTTGTTGTTCCAAGTAAAATAACTAAAAGAGGGTTTATAAAACAAAGAACTATCCCCAAGATCACCTGCTGCAGCTTGGTTTGGTGACTTTGGAAACTAGCTTCAGCTTTGTCAAAGTGAATTAGTTGCAGCTATCAAGTGTACCAGAAATAATGCTTAAAGTTTAGTAGGAAATTTTGGGTCAAAAAATATCAGATTTATGACATGAACACAGTGTCCTGGCAATATCATTCATGAGTAAACAGCTCAGAATACAGTGAAAAAAGCATTTGTTTATTCAGTGTAAATGTTTCATTACCTAATCCATCTAAAAATATAATAAGATATATCTCAGTACTTTTTGAAAAGATGGTAAATAGTGGATGAAATACAACAGGCATAGCAATGAAGCATTACACTTGATTCATGTTGTGAAAGCTTCTGATTAAACATCTTTATGAGGACATTTTCTCTTTTAAGTGACATATGTCACACATTTCACATCTTCAATCCAAAAAATCTTTGTATATTCCATCACAGTGCATCTATTACTTGAATGTAAAACTTGTATCAGAATACCAACCAATCACATATATTCCACCTGTAAAGAACTACTGAGATGAAATAATGGACATTTCCAGTTTAATCACACAGTATGTACACTGTTAATTGACCACTTGGGATATTCCAAGTTCCATTCACTTAACTAGAATAACAATAATTTACAGGCATTGAATAATATCTAAATGCTTGGATTCCAACACGGAATCTATTTATAGTCACTGTGCCAGAACGCACCACGCAGCCATTAGTTTAAATAATCTTAGCTTTGGTTAGTAACCATGGCAACCAATGAGAGAATCCATAGAAATAAGGAGCGCACTGATGAAGACAGGAAGTGGGCTTGGAAAGCAGTGTGAATGCTGGTTCATTAGCATCAGGAGCTGAGGAAATATTGTCATCACTGACAGATAAGAGAGCAGATGCCGTGTAGAATATCAGCTGGCTTCGTTTGTGCTCTATCGGTACAAACAATTGGAGATCGGGATACATAAGAGCCTTATCAATGATGCATGATGACAAAAAGATAACCACAGTTAAGAACAAGTAAGTATTGACAAATAGGGTCCATATGACAAGATAGAAAGTGACAGGATCAAAACAGCTGTTAGCACTGGAGAACATGTCTATTTTGTCCAAACAGCTAAGTGTGTGAATCATGATGATCATCTGAAATGTGGCGGAAATACAAGTTTCTAGAATTGTTAAAAGGAACAAAGGCAGCATTGCCTTTCATTTTCATATAACAAAGAAAAGTGATAAAACATACTGGATCAAAACAATATGCCTCTTCCTGTATTTCTACAGAACAATACTGGTGGCGCTGGATATAATCATAATGCTGGTATTAATACTTTATTGTACACTGTTTTTATTGTTATTGCCTGGTAATTCTATTTGCCATATGGCACAGGTTCCCTGAGAAGAACGCTTAATAATATTTTAATATTTAATATCCTTTGCAAATTAGAGGCTTATTTTAACCTTCTGTGCTAGGATTAATATTTCGAAAACAAGACCAAAACCAACTGTTTAAGTGTTAGAGTGGTCAGGAAAATGAATAAACTGTCTGGTGAATGACATCCACAGCTGATGTTCTCTAGTGATATTCAATAGCTACGAATATTGCCAAGGATTCCCAGAATGTGCATATATTGTACATCATTCTTTGTACTTCAAAAGCCATAAAAGTCAGGAATCTTTCTTGGAATTCTCAACATCATAAAACTAAATGGAACCCCGTCACAGGAAACATAATGTGTTTTTTTGTGGTTTTCAATAATACACCTTGAATATACATATTACCTGCCTCATATTCAGGTTATTTATCATACAGATCTATACTGTATTGAAACTTATCCCAGGAATTCCATTACTTAGATTACAGCTGAATCTACCCCTTGAGAATTGGAAATAAAACCCCGCTATTCACCAACATATCAGTCTAGCAGTACCTTAATCTCAACATGCAACCTCAAAAGGCAACCTTTCCAGTGAGAAATACACAATAAATGCCACAAGGTACAATGATAACTGACAGCAGTAATTAACATCTAGAGTCAAGAAACAAAAGGATAGGGTATAATTGGTCATACTATAGGCAAAATGGTGCAGGTATAAAAACATGTAAATATGGGTAGTACAGTTTTCCTAATTTCACTTTATTATTTTTTTTTTCGTCTATATATTTATCCATCTTTATCTACCTATTTATTTATTCTTTGCTGTTTAACTTAAATTACACAGGCAATTAGTTAAGATTAATAAATTTTCAATGCAATTTTGTTCCCAGAAAACAAGAAATATTCCTCAATTTTGACAGAGATATATATATGGAGTAAGGGGCTGAAGAGTTGATCCAATAAATTAACCTGGACCAATTAATACATTTACCTATTATCATTCACCTAGAGGAGTACTGCTGGGTTCCTCTGTGAACCCCATCTCATAAACCAATTCCCCTAAATGTTAGCAATCTGCCATTACACAGTGTCATTAAGTTCTGTGGTTGTACAAAATATGCCAAATACATCTATGTGTAGAGACTACATGATGCCAATAAGTTATCTAGGTTCATATCACGTTACTCATAGGTGAGAAATAAGTTTTGGGTACACTTAGCATTACCTTGATGTTCTTCAGATCTAGAATAACTTACATATAACATGTTTTCATGTGTGTCAACAAATGCAAGTTGTAAGTAACTTATAATGTACATGCAGGACATACAAGCCATACACTGGCATACTGTATGTTGAAAAATTTCTAGCTCTCTCATAATTTTCAATAACCTCAATGTATACCAACATGCTTCAACATACTCTCAACTTTTACAAAACCTACCCATACCTTATATATATATTTTGTTGAAAGAAAGACCAATGCCCTGTTGCAGGTGTTGGGATTAACAAATGCCGCCTCTTATAATAATGTAGTATAATACCAAGGGATACACCACTCAGGAACCCCACAGAGCAAAAAAAAAAAAAAATACCTGCAGATTACAAGTATCTATGTATTTTATGGAAGTCAGTGATCATCACCTAGGACAGCATGTTGTCCAGATGGTACTGAGACAGGTGTTAACTACAGGTGATTTCTACTATTACTGTACACTGGGTTATACCTACAGCCCCAGGTGGGGTTATATCACAGTGATTAAGTCACCTGAATGCACACCTCTGCTAGAAACTAGTATCCCACAGGGTTTGTAATGAGATGGAAAACTATACCAGGGTTTAACTCTTACTCCTTAACTGTGGGCCACAACAGCAAAGTCAGCTATATACAAATTTAGATTGAAAATGGAAATTAAAGGAAGATCAAAATATAATGTAGTTTATGGATCTTCTTAACCAAGGCACTAATATTGAACTGGCATTCTATTGTTACATCTTTTTTTAATTCTTTTTTTTTTTCATCCTTTAATTGAAAAACAGAACAATTAAAATCAATTAATCTTTGGCAAATTTCAGAGAAAATGCCTTCATCATTGCCCAAGATTATCATTTAAGGAATTAAAGTTAACAGCTAGTGCGCATTTGAGCTGATCTCTGGGTGATATTGAACACTCATTCAGTAAACATAAATACTTGAGGAAGCAGCAATGAGGTTATGTGTATTTTCACCTCAAGGTGAGTAATGCTGCTGCCACTCCAGCCTCACACAATATACAGGAGAGTGCTAAACAGGTGTACTAACCATGTATAAGGGATCTGGTTCTACACTGAGGAGCAGGGAAGGCTGATCTCGAGCTTAGCCACCTCATTTGATTTACATCTCGAGGTAACATGATCTATTAACAAGAAAAAAACCTAGATGATGAGGTTTATGGAAAGCAGTAGCTGGTTGTGTTTGTGTATGCTACTGGTAGAGGTAGCACAGTCAACCTATTAGTCAAACCTCTATGTACAGTGCCAAGAGGCTTCAAGCCAGGAGTGGTCTAGCCTCTGAAGTCAGGATGGACACAAGACCAGCTGAAACATTATTCTGGTAGTCTCATAGATCAGACGTGTACGTGACACACTAGTCCTGCATACAGTTAGACTTTTTTAGATCATATTCATGCCACTGTAACTCCGAGACCATATTTAACATAAGGTAGGTACATGCATGCTTTGTTTCGAACAGCAAAGAACTATTTCATCCCAAACCTCTGCATTTTGGTAAGGAAAGAAAACAGAAGAGAGAATCTCTACCCGGAAAACTAGAGTTCTCAGAGAACTAGAACCATTTACACTTCAGCGAGAGGTGGCAATGTATTCACAAACTACAGTGAGAAAAGAGTGATGACACTATTTTCACCAAATAATAGCTCATGGTTTCCTCTTTCCTCCCACTATTTTCACCAAATAGGTTTTACTGATTGCCACTTCAAACTATCTACATACTTAAAGCTGCATTCTCCTGGGATGTGGAGAAAGTCAATTGATAGCTAGAGAGTTCTCAGAATGCTCTCGCCTAGATACGTTTACTGTACATAACTATGTGCCAGCTGTGATCAAGATTTTCAAAATTTTGTTGTATTTTCTTTTGAGATCAGATTTATGAGGATGTTGACTGAACTTGCAATTTTTGTACTGCACACATAATTTTGATGTATATATAATAAGATAATCAAAATATATATTGATCTGGCCATATCCTAGTGAATGTCTCCACAATAACTGCTGTGATAATGAAATGAATTGTTCTACAATAAAACATATTTCATTACATACAATCTTTATCAATTGATTTCTTTTTCAAAAACATCATCAATATAAACAAACAACAGCTGGTAATGAATATTACATTCACAACATGTATGTTACATGATACATCAGGTGGTCTCTTCTTTTTAAGAGATGAAATGATAAATGAGCCACACCATTTGGCACCTAAATATGACTACACAGACATTTCCGTCTATCCCAACCCTGCCAGATGAGCAGTATCATTACTAGAACAAATATAACAACATAAAAAAGTAAATAACCCCACTGGAAGAAAAGAGAATGCGGAATATTGTAATCTGCTTGTTTTGAGAATCCTTGCACTTTATTCCTAGGACAAGAACAATTAAGGCAGCGTGCCAGTGCTTGTGTCTGCTCCTGCGCACACAAACAAAATGGTAGCTATTAACTCCATCATTACTTCCATGTTTTTCTTCTCAGTAATTTTCACATCTTACAAAAGGTTATTTAAAAGCATTACTCAAGATATTTACTCTAGAATTATCCCCTGATTTTTACCTTTCTTGAAGAAGAAAGAGATGCCTTAGTGAGCCACTGAGCAAGGACATTATAATCTTATGGTAATATTCTAGTAGTCAATATATATATATAAACGGCTTAATCATAAAAGCCCATATCTATTACTGATTTCCCAATGACATGTTTCTGTCACCTTCATCAATAAAGAATGTGATGAAGTCTTTGCATAGCTAGTATATATATCTATAACTGACACCTCTCTCTCTCTCTCTGTGCTGTCTGTGCTGCGGCAAACTAAGAACAGTTGGCGACATGATGTGTTTTTGATATTTACCAGGAACACATACAATACAGAAGCTTGGAACTACATTGTAAATCTCTACTCTGGCATGTCTGTCTTTAGAAATAACAGGTCAAATTTATCCCTGGTCCTGTCTATAAAACACACTATGATACCTATAAAAAAACTATTAATCCCTAAGAGTGCATTCAGAACACATTTCTCCATGGACTAAATATGGCTGATCCACTTAAAATCGACGCCCTAATTCCCTGATAGTCTCCCCGCCTTCACATCCGCCGTCGCTGCAGGGGCCTAGCAATTAAAACTCAGGACTGAGATTTAATCCATTTAATGGCACATGTGGAGGTCAGGAGACCGTCAGGGGATTGGGGCGGCTTCCTTTTTAGTGGGATCCGCCATATTGAGTCGGCAGATCAGTTAGTCCACCGGTAATCTGTTCAGAATGCACTCTTACACGTCCCACTGCTTAATATGCTTGTAAGATGACCCTTGACTCTACCTGTAGGACATTGTAGGTGCTAACTATTGTCAGTATTGAATCATTTATAGAATAACACAATATTATGGAATTAATCTTTATCTAGTGAAAAGATTCTATCGAATTTCAAGGACACAGGAATAATAAGAAATACTTTTAATCAAGAAGAATTCATTGTTCTTCTTGTAGCATAATAAGGTTGTTATATGTGTTTATTTAATGCACAATTACTCAACAGTGTAAGCTGGTTACTTCCTTAGAAATTGCTAGTTATCACCTACATGTATAGCTACATCCATATCATCATCATCATCATCATTATTATTATTATAAACAGCAGGCCAAAGGAGGCTACTTCCGAGAGACATAACAGATGTAAAAAGATTTTTTAAATTTTGTATGTCTTCCTCAGTTTTAGATATAACTATAAGTACAAAATAAATTTATGTATAGCTGAATGGTTTTTCTCCATAATGAATTAAGATGTTATATTAAAATGTTCATATTTTCATGTCTGCTGTCTCCAGAAACTGACCTTCCTTAACCTGCTGCTTGTTTTATGAGAAAGCTCTAGGAGTTGGAATGCAAAAGAAGTATTCCAGCAAAAAACTCATTTGAATTCTAGAAATCCAATCTTTTTTATTGATGAAGTTGTCAAATTAGTGTCAGGATATTTCCTGACTGCACTTCAAACTGTATAATAAACTAATTTCAACAAATTCCAGTACCAGAGAATGCAAACACAGAGGTATTTGGGATTTATTCAATATGTAAATAAATTCATTAGTGCAGATCCAAGGGAATAATACTGGAATTAGAAATCCAAGAGACTGAATAAATCTGGAAGTAAGAGTAGATTTAAATCCTGGTATTGATCACTTTACAGTGACGATGGTGATGACTGTGATAAATATTGACCACTTAGCCAAGAAGGTTTGACAGCATTCACAAAGAGACTAACTTAAACTATAACCAAAAATAATCACAAGCGTCCCCAGAAGACCAGATTTTCTATGGAACCCAGTCCTGCCTTTCAATTTCAAATTCTATGTAATATGCTATCTGGTTTTCTGGTTTTGTGAGTTATAAGATATTTCAGTTTATGTTGGTCTTGATATGAACATGGCTTCAAATAGGAATACCCACAGGTTATCAATGTAACACTTAATTTCCAGGAAATGAATTCATACATAAACCTCTATCTACACGTATCTATATGGAATCTATTAATGACCTTTGTTTCTCCTTCTAGGTCACAGCGTGCAAACCTGTGTAATTGACAGTGACAGTTCCTTTGACATTCCGACCAGAAAAAACCAAGACGACATACATACTGGATGATAAAATCAGATAAAGACTGATCAATTGTACACATTCCCTGGAAAAAAAAGAGAGAGAGAAGAGAAAAAATCAAGCTTCCCTTCTAGCTATGTATTAATGCTGGATGTTGGCGGCTTGAGTCATATTTTTCAAACCTGTAACCACACTGCAACAGAGAGTGATCATCACAGACAGGATGGTATCCTAGACAACCACGTATAAAACTGTCAAATCATATGGCTGAACTCTTCTTTGATAAATCAGGCCAATGTGCATTTATCATTTGACGACTACAAAAAATGAGGTTGTAATTGAAGTTAACCATAACTTGTGGCACAGATATTATTATTCCAAATATGCAGCTCATTTCCAAGTCTTAAGCTGCCTGTTTTGCTGATAGGATAATGTAGTAGGGTGTGCTCTACAAAGGTTTCAGATACCAGCACCAGAGCAGGCAGCAGCAGTACAAGGCCTACTGCTGTCGGTTTCAGAAGTATATTACAATGATATAATACTTGCCACGCTGGTGAAGGATAAGATATAAGAAGATTGATGAAGTGAATAAAGCAAGTCATAATATCGTGTGGATATTTTAAGTGGGACAGTAAAGGCACAGAAGTGGTGGAAATAACTATTCTACTGACAGACAATGAAGATCAATTTTCACAGTAAAATGGAGATTATTGTGGTCGTCTTGGCTCTGATTGCGGTGATTTCATGCACACCTCCTTCCTCCACCACAGATCCCCAAGAGAGACCAGCAGAGGACGGCAGCAGCGAGAAAACTGACACGACTGCAGGATTACAGTTTTTCCCAAAGGATGGCATTCGCATTTTAGGATTGGATGAACCCCACTGGATTTATTACAATATCAGCCAGGGCATGATACAGCAAATGGTGCACCAAAATGCCACATGGACATTGCATGTGGAATCCCAAAATAATGAAATTCTCCAGTTAATTAGTTTATTCCATGATGGTATTGTTCATCCTGCAGATTATCTCAAATTTGATATAAATCACAAAAGTGGGCACTCGGGTGCGATTGGGATAAATGCTGTCAAAATTGGGTACACATCCCTCAAACTGAAGATTTTCAATACCAGTGACGAGGTCCACACTGGCTCTAATGTTACCACAAGACATGGCCATGAAACAGTTATGGAATACAAAGTGACAATTCAACGTACTCGGCGTACTGTAGATCTTGGCTTTGACTGTGCTATTGCCATTGTTGCCCTGTTTAACAGTTTTGGTATGGGTTGCGTGACCAAGTTTCAGAAGCTCAAGGACCATATTAAGCACCCCCAAGCTGTGCTCCTGGGGTCCACTTGCCAGTTCATTATCATGCCTGTGGTAAGGTTACTAGTTTTTATAGTCTCTTTTCTTACATTTTTCTTTCCCTCCATATTACACTACCCAAGAAATTGAGGCACAACAATTCAAATCTTTTTTTTTAATTATAAGAAGTCTTAGAATACAAACTGTTTAGCTCTCATTACCATTTTTTGTTGTGATTTAATTTGAATTGGAGTTTCAGATTATTTTTCAACTTTGTTACTATTTGATCATAGTTGAAACACCAACAATATATCAACAATTTTTCAAACTCTACACCTTTTCATTCATTTACACACTTGAATGTTTAAGTGTATAAATTAATAACAAATAATTTGATAAAACAATATATAATAATTTAGTACCAGACTTTAAATTTGAAAGATAAATAATTAAAGGGAGCACATTTTTCCTCAACATTCAGCCACAGACCAAAGAGATTCACACCTAAAACTAATTTCCTCCTAATTTTAGATCTCTGAATTCACTTCCTAAGCAGCTGTTTCTGTCTCTTGACTTCAGAAGCGAGACTTGCAGCACCCCTTATTTACCAAGACGTATTTTTTCAGTAACATTGGCAAAGTACATCACTTCAGTTATCTCGTGAGAGCTCAAGTCCTTCTTATATTTCAAACTATTATTAGCATTTCAAAATCACAGACAAAACCAAGACCATTCGGATGCCTTAATATTGATTATTCTGTCATATATGACACAGGTCATTCGTGCCTAACACTATTGATTGGATTCCGTATAAATCTATCATTTACTGTGTTGCAACTAAATGACCTTTTCAGCTAAAGATATGATTTTCTCTGACAGTTGCAATTACAGGGAGACTGCCTAGGGGAGCAGCAAAGGTTACTGCTATGTTCTCAGTAGTGGATGGAGAATTCTGTATCAAGCAATGGCATGGGGTCTTTTCTAAAAACACTTATCATTATATTTCTCTGTTTCTGCTACTGTTTCACCTTGAAAATACATATTTCTGTCCTACTTTGAGAGTTGGTTCTTTAAAAGAAGTGGTAAAAACAGTTCTGGGAGAGCATTGATTCCATGAGAAAGGTGACACTAACCATTGCCCCATTACTAGTATTCCTTTATGAATCAAACTTTTTTGGATAACTTCCAGAAACAGCAGAATGGGGATGTTGTTCCACAGAGGGTGATGTGGAAATACATGTAGATATGTGCACGTTTGCCCAAAATTAGGATTTTAAAAAACTTGTTCTCCATCAATTCATTGGACACCTTTTATTTAATATATCATTACTACCAGTCAAAATTTAAGCACATTAAGATGGATCACAGTTTATTGTGAAAGCTCTTATTTCTGCAAGCTCGGCACTGTATTGTGCAATCCAACTGCATCCTTTGACTGCATATATGTCTCTACATCTTTTGCCTAAATGCCACCTGACAATTTAATAAATTTCATTAGAGTAAGAGGTGCTGTTTGATGAGCCCCACTTCACCAAGCTTTAATAAGACATCCACTCCTGACAGGTGAAATGTTACTGCAGTAAATGAGATTTACTGTGAAAGCTGTGCTGCATTCATGTGCATTACTGGAAAACTTTTGAGTCTATATTGGCTAAAATAAATCCCATCCTGTAACATTTCCAAAGCCAATATCTGAAAAAAAAATTTGCCCAAAAGCAAATACAAATAACTTTGATCCATGCAGATGAGAGTGAGAAATTAAGCTGCACTTTTTTTACCTTTTTAAAAAGAACTTAACCCAATTTTTTGGCACCTTTCAGCCTCAACTTTTTCACCCAGGATGTCCAGGATTAATTAGTGTCAGGGTATTAGCCAGGCAACTGTCTATCCATCTTCTGGACGAATCTAAAATAGGGAATTCCCTCAGTTTTGGACAGTCATTTTTTAAATTCTTTTTACTGATGAAGCAAACTGAATCTAGATGAATCATCTTTATAAGAAAATGAATTTGCCCTTACTATTCCAAATTCCTGGCGATACCCCTGATGAGTGTTCTAGGATTTTCTAAGTCTTATTTCCAGACACTCCGTCCAAAGCTCAATAAATTCACTTTCTGTGATCTTCTTGAAAAAGAAAAAAGGTTTCACTGTACTCTTTGATCTCTCCCTGTCAACCTGCTAGATCAAACAATAGGCACCAGCATTGAACTATCTACTTCTGACATACCAGTTCTATACATTTTCACTGAAATGTTCCATTTGAAATCAAATTACTTTGTAAGGCAAACTTTCTTCATTTTTCTAAAAATTACAACAGATAAAAATTTCTCAGAGTTGTTAGTCTATCTTTGAAGTTTTTTCAATCCACAGGTCTCTTAAGCCTGCTTTGTATAGCCAGCTATACAGCAGTAACCTTCTCTACAGACAAAAACAAATGACAAGGAGGGAAAATCGATACCATGATGTGATTTAGTCATCAAGTGATTCTTAAGTATTCAGTTTTGAACAAAGCATTACAGCTTTATTTAATCCAATATTCTAATAATACCAGGATGTATCAAGTAAAAAAAATCAGGGAAAAAATGAACAATATGAAATAACCTGTGAAACAAAAACCAAGTTAAAATTCTCCATCAAACTCAAAGCAATCACTAACGTGAGGTAAATTCCATTTGCTCAACTGCAATGACACCTAATTTGTGATCGATACAATTTCTAGCAATCAATGGTCAAAATAGGAATCTTGTTTTTAGAACTGTTAATTAGTGCACTTGGAGCAGCACTGGAACTTTCTGCATTTAGTCCCTAATCAAATTCTCTCTGGCAGTTCTCATGATGCAGAACTAAGTGCCTATAAATCTTGCTTATGCCTCTTTGATGGTCACAAGTTCTTTTAATAGAATCAATACAGTAGCAAAAGCCTCAGATCAGGTCCTACGGTATGCAGAAGAGAAATTGAAAATGCAAAGTTCACACCTTCAGAGACGCTCTTTGTTATTTTCATAGGATCTAAAATATCGAACACTTCATGAAAACTGTCCATGTTTTTTCAAGAGCTAATTTCTGTGGGGATTAAGGGCTGGTCAAAGCTGTTATCTGCAAATTGCCTTTAATGCACTTGCCAACTAATGGCTTTTAAATTGATTTCAAGTGTCCAGTAAAAAACCTTTAAAGTAATAGATGTTTTTCAATTAAAAAATCCATACTAAACAGGACCTTTGGGGAAATGTTCCGTCTGCTACTTTTTTTTAAAATACTACATGAAAAATATTTGAGAAACAAGAAGCTTGCCTTGCCATATAATAAGTGATTTAGTTATCATCTCTGTGCCCCAAACTGCTACTTTTTAAAATCCTAGAGTAAAACACTGTGGGAGGAGAACACACTCTAGATAATGCCACACCTAACACAATGCACCATTTTGAAGATTTATTTAGCTTGATAAAAATCAAATTGTACTATTTTCAGAAAATCTTTTAATTTTAATTAAAATATATACATAATAGAGATTATCTATAATTCAACTTTACTATTACATTTTTACTCATCACAACATCAAATCTAATCCGTCTCTTTCAGCTTGCCTTTGGTCTTGCCAAAATCTTCAGTATGAATGATGAGATGGGTCTGGGTCTGTTCTACACAGCCTGTATCCCCAGTGGAGGCTTTGGCTACATGCTGGTGATGACCATCATGGATGGGGAGAGGACACTGTGTCTGGCCATGAACTGCCTTAGTATGCTGGTGGTACTGGGTAAGGAACATTACTTGGGGAGTTCAGCAATATATATATATATCAAGGAAAAATATGAAATCTTAATAATTTTAAGAAAAACATAGAATTCAAGATTGGAGCAATTTTGAAATGAATCACTCCAGAGGAATAAGAGAAAGAAAGAAAACAAGTCTAAACATACAAAAAATGTACATAAGTTGAGCTGACTTATGTATAACTTATACTTCTGACATTTTCTAGATGATATTTCTGATATTTTCAAAGTAACACACACCAGTGAATGCCTATCTGGGGTAGTGCTAAAACTCGCCAATTCAGTCAAATGCTAAAACTGACTTAAATTGGCTAAACAAAATAGGGTTGATTTGATTTGTTTTAGTTAAATTCAAAACATATGGAGGAAAAAGTGATGAAAAAGTAGTGATTTGACTAAGTGAAAAATTTTTCTAGTGCTACCCTAGCCTATGATAGCTTTTTATAAAACTCACTTTAATCATTATCATAAAGCTCCATCTTATTCATTTCAGTGACTGCTCCCCTGTGGATGTTAGCCCTTGGTCAGTTCTTCCCTAAGCCAGCCCAGTCCAGTGATCCTTTGCTCAATATGGAGATCTGGGTGGCCGCCCTCCTGGTACCCTACGCCTCGGGACTTCTGCTCAAACAATTTCGACCAGAAGCAGCTGCAGCTATGCTGAACTGGTTGATCAAACCACTCTTGTTGCTAGTGACCATACTCTTTGTGACTCTTGGAATTTACATCAACCATTATATGTTTGATGATATACCTGTCAAGCCAATGGTGGCCAGTGCACTGTTTCCAATGAGTGGGTTTATGCTGGGCGGAGGGATTGCATTCTTGGCTAAGCAGCCAAAAGACAATGTGAAAACAATAGCCACAGAGACGGCAATATCCAACTGTCTGATAGTGATAGTGTCTTTGCGTTTCTCTCTGGACCAGCCCAGTGCAGACATAGCCTCTACAGTTCCTTTCTGGGTGATCATCTTCACCCCAGCCACCTCCGTGTTACTGTGGTTTGGACGCAAGGTCAAACACTGTCTCTGGAACTACTGCGAGAAACGCATCAACCAACAGAAAATCTACGAAGAAGAGTTTACCCTAAAGAAAGGTTTTGAAAGCATGGCCAACAATACTGCTTTCTCCACAGCAGCCATCTCCATGACTAGCAGTCCTGACAATAAGAAGGGCAAAAATGCCACGTCAAATAGTGAGACAATCAGCAAGAATAACAATGATAAATGTCACGATCCACTGCTTGATCAGCATGTGACTGTATTGTGACTAGACCATGACAATCACTCCTTTAGCTGTGAGGTGTAGCACTGTTTTTGCCACATATCACCAGCTGTATATATTTTCTGCATAAACTGGTATGGGCAAATGAAAACCTCAGTGTCTTTTGAATACAACATTCACATTTTCTTGTTTGTGATAATGTGTTTCCAATGAAAACACACTGAAACATGTTAGGAAAATGTATTTTGTTGGTTTTCAATTATTTATCTAAATTAAATCATTTCTCAACACTTTGCCATTTGATTTTTTTCCGTTTTAGGATGTTATTGAATGTATCGCTTTAAAATTTTCTCCTTTATAATTTACACATTTTGATTATTTTATGTAGTGGTTTTCACCAAAGCTCCCTCACATACTATTTCCATTATGCTGTATGCTGATACAATTTCAGTATATTTTTTTCTGCCAGTGTATAAGTTGCTTGCTTGCATATTCAAGGATAAAAGTATTTAATTTGTTATATTAAATGAGACGAGCAGCACTTCTTTAGCATTCTCAAGTTTTCATCACATATTGTAAGTGATGTGCATAAGCAGAGATAAAACCAGACGATGTAAATATACCATTATGTGACATATGTATATTGTGTAACCTATTCCCAGGCACATTAATCAGCCAAATCTGGGAGCATCACAAAGATGTGAGAGAAAAAGTAGTTTGCTTAATCATCCTGTGCCTCACAGTATATGATGATAATTCTCATTGCTGAGCAACACCTCCACCCATGACTTAATTAATTTCCCAGACAAGTGAATACAACATGCCTGTTTTGTTGCTTATGCCATAGTCTTGCCTTAATATTTATCACACAATGATGGTAAAAGTATCAAATGATATTTATGGATTCAGAGTCTCTGATCTATATTCAGAAATATTTATAGATATAATACAGTAAATATTTGCTGTGATGGTGTATTGAGTTTTGTAAATATCCACACATTCAGACACAGTATTAAATGTTGTGTACACATGTAAAATATGTATACTGTATTACCATATATTCTATATAGGACATAACACACAAATCCTATGGAAACAATTCACAACTGAATTGAGTGTTATGATATGCACTATGGCACTGACATTTATGCTTGATCAATGTTAAATTATGCACTGTGTTCATGAACTTGGTGCTGTGCATCTGGACTTTTTTCATTAGAATTTAAGTCTGTGCATTTTTATATACTCAAAGGGTTCTATTGATAATTAATCATAAATTAAATGCAG
Organism: Lingula anatina; assembly: GCF_051362555.1. Taxonomy (NCBI): domain Eukaryota; kingdom Metazoa; phylum Brachiopoda; class Lingulata; order Lingulida; family Lingulidae; genus Lingula; species Lingula anatina. Next base: position 68,159,476 of record NC_141767.1, on the reverse strand, counting down.
TATTATGAATTGAAACAAAGTGAAAATAAAGCAGCAGTGCATGCCTTTGCTAAAAACTTATTGAACTTTGATGAAATGTTTTATAGGACCGCAACAAAGTAAATGAATACAATCTAGAATCATATGAATATATTTCAGAGTAAATGTTTATGTATATTTATGCACCAAGTAATGAATAATGTAAGTATTTTGCTTTCACAGTACCGTAACAAGTACAATAAACAATGCAAACATTAAAAAAAATGTCTGGCTAAAAATAATAATAATTAAAGTTACATATTCAGTAAACACCAAAAAATTTGACATTTCTTTGCTTAGAATGAAATGATTGCAACAGGCTGCCACATTCTTTTCCTTGTTTATCATTATGAAAACAATAGCAGAGCCTGCTTACTGTGACTAGAGGGTAAGGATTAAAAGTTTAAGGCCAAGAACTTGGAAATGCCCATCATATAAAGGCAAGATTGAACAGTTAGGGAAGTGATCTCAACCTTGAATGCTACTAAAGCATAAAAGACAAAAAATGTGTTTTTCTTTTATTTTTCTTTCAATTTGTTTACTTTATACAGCCTTCCTGATTGAAACCTCACTCTCAGCATGAAAGACGAGTTAGCTAATGATTTTATTATGATAAAACAACTTTTAGTTTGGGTCACATAAATGCTGTGCAATGTATCTACAGAAACCAGCTTTCACTTTCAACCACAATGTGAGTAAAAGATAATTCACCTGGAAAGAATTTTGGTTTCATGCCTAACAGATGTCATATTGGGTAAGAGTAATTGCAGTTTACTCTCCTATACTATTGTGACTCTCACAGTGATGGTTCCTTACCAATTCAGCATTTATTTTAGCTTCACATGTCAAGATATGGAAAATAAAGAAGGTTTAAAACCTATATGTTTTTAATGTTTTTCATGGCAAAAAAGCAAGATTTATCTGTCACAAGTCCAGTTGAGCATGAAAAATTCAATCTTTAATGAAGCTACTAAAAACATTTGGTCAGGCGCTTGCCAGAGAAAAAAATGGACAAGAATTGGCCAGTGCTTAATCTGTTTGTTGCTTTGTTTTCATAGCTCAAGTTAAGTTTTAAATTTTGATTTTCAACATTCCAAGTCACATCCATTGATTATTACTTGTTTAGATTTTGATGTTCATTTTCATTTAAACTAGGACACACTGTGTGTATTTTCTAAAAACAAAATTAAAATCCAATTTTCACAAGCTGAAGTCAGGAAAAAATAAAAGGCCAACAATTTATATTTCTTATATAAGGATGAGAGTGAATAAGTCTGAAAATATGCCGTGCATATCTGCATTGATCTCAAAAATGACACTTTCTGCTACCAAAAAGTCGGAAATCTGCCCATAGTCCAAAAAATCTCATAACTGCATTTGAAAAACATTGCACAATATATAGAAAAATGGCCAACACCTCATTTGACCACATACTCCAATAAGCATTAGACAACACCTACATCAAGTCAGTAAAATGAAACAGAAGTAAAATACAAGACATTGTGTTTGTTGTGCAAATGAAATCATATTCATCTAAAACATCCAACAGTATTCCCTTTGAATAGCCAACTGCCATTATCAAATATACATAGAAGGGCTGTTTTCCAAGATGATGCTACTTTGTGTTGACATAAGTCATTCATCATGCACGGTAAGTTGACTCTTAATTTAAATATGGAGTAGGGGCTATACGCAGCTGTTTGCAACATTATGTAACAATGGGATAAGGATGTCAGAGGTACTGAAAATGGTCTTTCTTTATAATTTGGTGGACTATCTGTATAATAACATAGATATAGCACAGATATATTTTTCTGCAAACATTTTCATGACAGCAAAATTGGTACCATAAAAATTCATGCCTTACTACTCCTATTTATGCTTTTTGATAATATATGTGCTACAGCATGATGTTGATCAGATGTAAAGAACTGTATGGTGTTCAGCTAGCGTGTCCACCCCAATGCAGGAGCTCTCAAATCTTTGCCTTACCTCTCACCTTCTTAAGTCACACACTGCCAAAAAGTCAATCAAATTTGCTGTTGACAGTGCTATGAATGAGGTAAGATTAGAGAGTTTCCGGTGCAGTTGGGATACGACGGCTAGATTGTTACGTATGTGCAAATGTATCTAGTAACGCGCTACTCTTTTCTCGTTCCGGTAAAGTTCCAGAATGCTGGCGCTTCCCGCCCCGCTCATTCCAATATAATTAACAATATACGGCCCCTTAGCCATCTATTTCCAAGGTGGAGATTCTTTTTTTATGAAAAAGGAGACATATATTACCCAAAAATTCAATTTTTTACGACAAATATGGCGGTTAGTAAGATCAACCCCCGACTACGTGCCTGATAAACCAAAACTAGCGACTCCTCTCGCTTAAAAAGTCGAAACTTGCATGAACGTACACTTGAACTATTGTAAAAAATTATATAAGGCATATAAATGAGCAAACATAACCTTTAATAACTAGTTTCAATAATCTTCCGCACTGGCTAGATAGGAGCGCTTGTATTCCGCAGACTAGATTGGACGACGGTATATGAATGCGGTGAACGTCACAAGTGCGCACATACCGATGACGTATTAATCTAGCCGGCGTATCTCACCGGCAACGGAAACTCTCTATTAACCTGCTTGTGGATCAGTTATGCTGCCATGAAACCACACCGCCATTTAAGACCACCATTAACAAACTCTCTCTCGGTGCATATTTTTACATATTACAAAACATAAATAAGGGTCCTCATGCATGGATTTTTCTGATTCCAAAAGCAGAATAATCATAAACATTTTATGGACTTTTATCTTTTATTATTATTATTATTTTGCATTACCTTATTCAACATCTTGCTTTGCAACAACTTCAAAACAAAGCCACAATTCCCATTGTATTTTTCAAGGTTAGATATGCATGCAGTTCAAATACCTGTGCAAGTGGAGGGGAGGGGGTGAGGAGAACGGTTGTTCAGTGTAAAAGTATATCAGCATAACTTCAATGCCAATCAAGCAACAAAAGTGACAACTACCATATTATTTATTCATATCATCCTTTTGTGCTATTTAAAATCTAAACGCAAATGCATGCATGTAAATGATTAAATAACGTACCTTTCAATGCCAGAAAGTGTTCTCTCTCTTTCCCGGACTCCATCTTGAAAATGATAATCCCGCAGTATCCAGAAGTAGGCAAGAAAATAATTAAATGTAATTAATCAAGCAATAATACAAGTTCAGTGATGTGGTTTTTGAGCAAATACAATAATATTAATCAAAATGTTATTTTCATACTATATAATATCCTTTCTAAAAGAAAACTAATAAAATATATCCAATCAAAGACCTTTTTCATAATTTATGCATTCCAGGGAGGTCAAAATGGCGACAGGAGGAGCAAATTACGCCAGCATCCAAGAAAGATCTCCCAAATCTGGAGTGGACAATGTAGGTTTCTTTTATTTTTAATGCTGTTAGTAGAAGTAAAAATAAATCCCATTAACTGGCAAATGAAATTTTAGGTATGCATTCCAATCATGAACGCTAGCCTAGGTAAAGTGTTTAATTTTTTTCCTGTCAACGAACTACCGACCCTGGCATTGACAGAAATCAGCAGACGATGGTATCGTTTATTAGTATCACAAGTATAAACTTAAGATATTGCACCTGTGCTTTAATAAAACGTGTATAGATAAATAGCTTGTTGTTTCATGATTTTTTTTTTTATTTTTTTTAACTGTCAATCAGTTGGTATTTTCATAGTTAACTGACCAAATTAACATGGCTCGAGGATATTTTATAAATCTGAGCCAGTTTTACTCATTGATCTTTCTTTTTTGTGTTGCTTATTCTGTTCTGAGCTCTTAAACCCAGTCGTGTTTTGTGTCAATTATTTATTTTAGTAAATTATTAAGAAATATGTCTAAATTAAATGCCCACCCCCATTTTGTCATTGACAATTGATAGGTTTGACGTTATTGTAACTTTTTTTATTTGCCAGACTATGTGTATGATTGCCATTTGCTACCATATCTTGTGTATTATACCACTTAATTATCAAGTGAAAAAAAATCATGGGAATCATTTGTTTGAAACATTTATTTCCAGGTGTTGGAATGCAGAGTATGCAATGACATATTTGCACTTCAAGGAGACAAAGTCCCCAGACTGTTATTCTGTGGCCATACTGTGTGTCATCAGTGCCTCACCAGACTGACACCTCATGGCACAGCTGTATTGTGTCCATTTGACAGGCAGCCCACTGATATGGGGGACTCTGGGGTATGGGGACTGAAGAAGAACTTTGCCTTATTAGAGTTGCTGGAGAAGTTGCAGTACCTACACAGAGGGATAACTAGAGTTTGGAGTGAAGATGTGCTGGAGAGAGAAAAACAGGTAATTTTACAAAACATAGGAATGAGAAAGTAACTATTTTTTTTTTTTTTCAGTTATGATGTTTTGATGTGTGAAGCTTATAAAATTGTATTGTGCAGTGTGCATGTAAAAAGTTAAATAGCATTGTGTACATTATATGACGTCGTCATGGAAAGAAGATTTTTAACTCCTCTCTTAACATTACATACTTACCGTGCTCATTGATACTGTTTGAGGTAAATGCTATTATCAGTAATAAAATGCCTCGGTATCATTCTAATTTACACACTATTTTGTTTTTAACACTGATGGAAATTCATTTATTTTTACATTCATAAATTATATACTGATATGTGTATATTTCCAGTTGGCAGTACCATGTGATGAGAATGAGAGTCACATGGCAGTATTATTCTGTACAGTATGCAGCACAAACCTGTGTTTGGAATGTTCAGAACTCACTCACTCCACAAGAACATTGGCAAGGCACAAGAGAGTGCCACTATCGGAGAAACCAAGAGAAAATCCTAAATGCCTCTACCATCCTATACATTTAGTAGAGTTTGTGTGCTTGGAAGATTCTTGCCAGAATGCGCCATTAATGTGTTACATTTGTAAAGATTATGGAAGGCATGTCAAACATAAGGTGTGCAAAATATGCATGTTATTATTAAATAGTTGTTATATATTTAAGAATTTTATGACAGCAAGATGAAGTTTTAACTTTAAAGTCACTTAATGATTGTGGAAAGTTATAATGTATAGAAAAGACTTAAATAATACAGAGTATTAATTTGCACATTCATCTTTTTGCTAAAGACATTGCTTAATGTAATTTTGTAAAAAGCCATATAAGTTTTACTTCATCCATTATTAATGAGTTATTCATATAACAATTAGATTTTTCTATGTTTCAGCATACGTTGTTGGACACAGAAGCAGAGAATGTGCGTAGTACCCTCAACAATGCTAGACAGCATATCCATTGTTTTATAGAAGAGATCATGGACACAGCCCGCAGACTAGGCACAGTGATACAGCAGATAGAGGGAGGAACACACATGACAGAAAATTCGGATGGGTCCACAGGTTTGCAACAAGTGAGAAATTTTACAAACTTCCTTCATTTAAGCAACAGATATCAAAGTATATAAAAAGTGCAAATAATCTTATCCCTTTTAAGTTTAATAAGAATAAATTTTGAACTGAAGGGGTAAAATATAAGTTAATTATAAACCTTTGTAGACCATTGGCACAGCAGAGCAGGCCCGCGGACGAGTACGGCAATATTTCCACGACCTCCATGAGACTCTTGCCAGGCAGGAGATTGCTGCTCTTACCATTGTAGATACCCACATCCGAGAGAGGCTGTGTATGCTGAAACAGCAGCAGGAAGATATGGGCATTCTGCTATCACAGATATCAGCTGTATACCAACAGTGTGACAGGACTCTACAGGAGGTTAGAGTGGATACTTTGATCTTGTCTTTTTCCATCATGATTATTTTTTCATATATGTTAAAATTTAATACAAAATGTGTACAGAAGCAGTCTTTGTATGTGCCTTACATTATTGGATTTGTCTGAGTAATTATAGAGATGTTATCATAGGCCACTGTATATTTCTACCTGCAGTATTCACGAAATGTGTATAATTTCCCTTCCACAAGTAAATGAGTATTCAAAAGATCCAAATTCCTGATGTGATATTTGCCTTACAAATACATTGTTTAACATTTCAGGATGATACAAAAGTAATTGTAGCAAAACATGAAATTGGCTCCTTGGTAGAGACTGTAAAAACTCAACAACAGCATTTCTCAGAGCTTCCAGAACAGCTGCAGTTGGACCCTGCAATCCCCATCACATTCACCAAGGTCAGCAAAAATCAATCTCCATATCTAGAGAAATAGTCTTACTAATTTGCAGCTGGAATTACGCATATTTCAGTGTTTGGAAAATGTGTGCCAGATGCCTTTAAATGTAAAAATTGCAATGTTTGATAAATAGGGATTTGATGCAATACACTCTACTTATGGGACATGTATTAATTTAGAAATTTTGTGGATATTTAAGTATATATTTACTTGTTCAGTTTATGGTATAATGGTTACAGTATTGGGCATTTCAGAATATGCATTAAGAAAGTTGATGTGGATATTCTGTTTGTGTTTTACAGGACAATCGTGTTCACATCGGTCCTAAGATGGAGATGAGGGTGGTCACTCTGGGACTGGACGACTCGGGCAAAACCAGCATTCTCTTCAAACTGAAACAGAACGAGTTCATACCAACAATACCTACCATAGGTAATAAAACGCATGTGCGTCTGAAATAGGAAGATTGACTCTCCCCTTAGGATAAGTGTATATGACAAAGGACTTTAAAACTGTTTTGGGCTGATCTGATATTTATTTGGCTTAAAGTTAGATATATGGCTTAAACAGAAGGTTTGGCAAAATTTGTGTCAATGTTTGAAAAAAATGACATTTACATTCATCTAATTTGTAACTTTATTGCCAATTTTTTTATCTCCTTTGTTTCTGCAGGTTTTAATGTGGAGACAGTTGAGTACAAGAACCTAAAGTTTACTATTTGGGACGTGGGAGGGCAGCATAAGCTGAGACCTCTCTGGAAACACTACTACTTCAATACTCAAGGTATGCCAGGGGGATGGACAGGGGGGCTGAGATATAGGACTCGAATTTGTATGTGTTGAGATAATTTTTGCCTTTACCTGTACCGAACAGTCAATTCCTGGTCATTTAATGGAAGCTAAAAGTACAATGAAAATTTTTAAAAAGTGTCCATACATTCAGAGTTATCATTAATTTGTTAGTATGTATGTATCATAAGTATGTATGTATGATAGCTGTGTAATATCCTACTTTCAGCTCTGATATATGTGATAGACAGCAGTAAGAGAGACAGACTGGATGAGGCTTACAATGAACTGGTCAAACTTGTACAGGAGAAGGAACTGAAAGAGGCTTCTCTGCTAGTCTTTGCCAATAAACAGGTATTCAAATATTTCAGATCTTTCCTTTTAATGACTCTGAAGTGGGAGTATGTATTATTTCCGTGCCTTTTTTTGTACACAGATGATCTAAGTGTCTGTATTCTGAACATACCACCTGAGTCTCTCCGCGTACTGGACATTATCATCTAAAAGTGTCAGACTCTATTTTTGTTATGCCTTTAATTCATTGGGAGATTTTGTTGAAGAGAAATGCATGTCAATTTCCTGGTATTGATTTGAAAAATTGTAGAAATTTTCAAGATTTTTTTTTTTTCATTTGTAAAATAGACTGTACCTTATTTTGATTCCATGGATTATGAATCTTTGAATTTATTTAGTGTCTTTTATATGCCAGCCTTGAGGCAATATTTACTGATCATACCTTCAGACATTTGGAACAGCTAAGAAGTACCTGCTGTTCTCATATTCTGATAGGTCATCAATTAATATGGGTACTTGACCTGAGAATTCCATCTGTTAACTGTCTACCAGATGCAGAACTTTATAGTTCATGGATACTGTTTCCAAACAGAATCAGATTAGTGCAATAATTCATTTATATTTCAGGACATTGACCCCTGTGTGACCATAGAAGAAATCACAGAGAAGTTCAACCTGTTCAAATTGTGTTGTGGGCGCAGCTGGCACATTCAGGCCTGCGATGCCAAGACTGGGACAGGGTTGCATGATGGGATAGAATGGCTGTCCAGGCAACTCATTGCTGCTGGAGTCAATGACCACTTATTGATTTGAACTTTTTCAGTCAACTCTAAATACATTTCCAACAAAAAAGGGTTAATAAGAATTATTTGGGATTCATGTTAAGAATTAATGTGTTGGGCTTGTCAAAGAACTACTAATGCATAATAGTTTAAACTTAACAATTTCAAGAATACTCGTGTGGTAAGGTAGCCTGAGAATTTTGACAGCTGAGTATTAGCACGTAAACCTCAAATTACTCATTGTCAGTATGTTAATATCTGTTTACATGCATTAATGACAACAGCATTGATGTTACTTTTATCACATGATGATAAGAAAATTTGTCGCATGCAAATTGAGATCGAATTTTATTGCTTCTGCGAATATTGATATTAGACTAATCAAAAATAAATTATAACTCTGATATAGTTGTAACAACACTCAGTTTATCAAATTTTGTATCTAAATTTAAGCTTTATGTTAAGAAAAATTTTACTGGATATCTCTATAGGTTATGGTATTTGAATGTGAACAAATAAGTACATATTTGAAGTATTGGCATCCTGTTAACAAAATGCCAGCAATTTAAACTAATTCAAGCAAATATCTGTGACAATTGTATGCCATTCTGGGAATTTATTCTTGAGAATTTAAGAGTTTAATATTCTTATTGGATAAACCCTTTAGCAGTGGGGATATTCAGATGATGATAGCATAGGGACAGAGATGAGTTTGTTGTCATATGTGCTGCATTGATCTGGAGGTTTCCTTGAAAGGCACATCCCATGGATTGCATGTGTACTAAGATATACCTTTGTTTGTAGAGAAGGGTCTTTTTTGTCTGCCCAAGCCAAGCTTCTTGTATAAGAAGACGGGCCAGATAAGCTCTGCTTTCAGACTGCTTAACTATTACACTTTACCTTATTGGTATTTTATGGAATTTTAATTTGCAATAAGTTGGTCACCCTTTTGAATAGACGAATATGTTATATACAGGCCATTGTGAAATTGGTGCTTTTGTTATGGTTGGGTACAACCATGTCATGGTTATGGTCTTTCTGGCCAGGTTGATTTGACTTCGGTGAAGTCGGGATTTTTTTTTTAACGATCTATGTACTGATACAATAAAATATCTCTTCGTTTAGAAAACCTTTTTGTTTTTCTCCTAAGCCCACGCAGACCCGAAAAGAAGCACGTTTGTTCAAGTTTATTGATATCAAATTTTCATGTATTTATTCATGTTTTTTCAAAATCTAGCCCAACGACTTTGATTCTAGTTAAAAGTGCTTTGAAAGATTTGTTTCCGATTAACCACTGATATTGGTGTGTTCAAGTATTATCACTCGTTTTCAATCAATTTATTTACTTGTAAATATAAGTCAAAGTAATTCAGTCATCAACATCCATTATTCATTATTTTTGCAGTCATTTTATTTTCACCTCTTCATTGATTTTACCCAAAATTTGTTTAACACTCGGTAATATGCTAACACCTTGTGGGCTACTAGTGCTTGTTTATCTCTCCTTTCTAGTGGCAGCTTACGCCAGGGCCAGTAAACGATGTCTAATTTCAGCAAAGCTGCTAATGATATTGTCAATCACTTTCACCTTGTCGTGAGGTCGCCGTAATGGTGAAATCGTATCCGTGGCCGTAAGCTAAACGAATGTTTTGGAATTGTATACACGTCGATAACGACTTGATGGCCTAATCCCTTGTCTTTGACGAAAGTAAATTCATTATAGGTGCTGTTTATTGAAGAGTGGAGAAGTGAAGAGGTCCTGTCTGCGCTGATGGCGGCCTGATGGGCTTTCTATCCGGTAGTCAAATATCTCGATGAAAGTTTATAAGCAAACATGCGACCAGGTAACCAAGTATCTTGTTTCCTACAGCTGAGCAAGTATCAACATTGACATATCGGGGAATAGGAGAGAGACAGACATATGGCCAGCCGGTAGCAGGTGGAAGCCAAAAACCAGTCTCTCGATTTTTTTAGCTCCATCTGTTATATGTACGCACTCCACACGTACTATTTCTTTTACTTAAATAAGTTATCAATCGACTCTCGGAAATTTCAGTGAAATCCAATCCTGGAGATTATATGCAGTTGATTCTAAAATGAGCAATCGTGTTTTTTTATTGATTTAACTGTTATTTTTTATCCTTATACTTTATCTTATCTGCTATATAAGTAAATAACCTTTTGTCTCTATTTTGAACTTTGGCTATCTAAAAGCCGGCATTACACTCGTCAAGTCGTGTAGTTTCTTATGACTCATAATGAGATCATACTATTGAGCCCCATATTGTAGGTAAAAGTGTTTACGTGTATTAATTTTCACCTGTCCTCGTAATCCTTCCTGTCCGGCATTAACGTCATATAATATTATGGTAAACCACCCATTCAAACAACTTATTTTTCAGTATCTTAAACAAAAGCCGTGGAGACGCAGGTTCTCACTTTAAGTGGAATTGTGCAGATTGCGGCTAATAAGATCAATCAATGTAATACATATAACGCTAATCTTCTGAACGAAAACCATCAATCAGGAACAATGACGTGTTTTGGCTGTTTTTAGATGTTTACTTTTTAAGGTTTTAAAACATTGCATAAATGACCCGGAAGACAGAATTAAACGATGTCAACATGGCGAATTTATGCGTTTTTAATTCCAGTCGTCTCACTGCGTTGACCAACCCATAAGTGACTGAAAATTGAAACGGCCAGTTTTGAAATAGGTTCTTAATCAAAAGCCATCTTTGTAGACATTTTGTATCCAATCTTATCCATTGCTACTCTCGCAGTTCCGATTTAACTTCATTTCGATACAATTATTACGAAACGTGATTGTAACCACACTATAGCGATTGCAGAGGGATTCAAAACTTGTTTTAAACACCTATTCACATTCTTCTCAGTCACGTTCTTATTTCCTGTAATTATGGTTTCTCAATGTTTGTTTTGTCTGTCATGTCTTTTAGCTGACAAACAAAACGTACAAGCAAAGGTTGGCACCAGTTGTTGCGAAAATCTGGCGGCAATGGTAATATAATAAACAAACATCATTTTAACAAACGCTTAACTATATCATTTCATTCTAGCGTGACTTTCCGTATTGATCGACGGTGTAGTTTGTTGAGTGGAGATCGAATGTAACCAATATCACGGTGTTTGACAGTTGCTTAAGTCGGTGACTGATAATATGTAAAGATGCAAATTAGTGTGTTAGCAACTAAGAGACAGTAAAGAGGCCAAAACAAGTGGTAGTGTATTTTGTTTTATTGCATGAGTCAGCTAATTTTTTTATTAAGTGCAGATTTGAATTTTTTATTTTTGCATGAAGACATTGAAAGTAATGATCTCTGAATATGAGATGTATTACTATATCATTTTTGTTTTATCAGCGTATTGGCTGCCAACGTTGTTTTTTCCAAGACTGCAAAATATCTCCTATTTTTTACCTTGGATTCTGCCACTTTATTTCAGAGAGACGCTGTCTCCAAAAGAATGGTTCAATATTTGAGCCCCTTTAAATTCAAAAGTTATCACTTTTTTCTTTTTATTTTGTTTTCTAACTTTGATGAATTTTGGCGAATGCCATTTGAACAGGGTTTTTTAAATCTTTTTTGATAAGTAGAATAAGTCGCATCCCGTCATTGGCTTGGCCTAACAGTCCTGGGTTTCACATTTCTTCCTACAAGCTACTTTGTTTAATGTTTTTCGATTATTCCCTTTACTATGTACATAATGGAGTCTTCAAGAGGTTGAATTAGAATCGAATTTCTACCCACAAGTCTACACGGAATCCACCCAACCTAATCCATCCGAATTAAATTGTCTGAAGATTACTCGTTGCGCGTTAATGCCCAACTGTTACAAATGCAGCCATCGTAAGGGGCGGTTACGTAGACAGTTCAAGTCAAATAGCTACCTGTAAGGGTTGTTCAGCTAATGAAGAGTTTATAGGTGGAGCGATAAGTATTAGTTTTTATGAATAACGTAGATCTGATAATGTTATTTTGCATTTTTCATGTCTCCTATATCAATCGTTTCTAAGCGATCTTCCCCAATAAATGACCTGGAACCGATAGCCTTAATCGTAAAAACCAGACCGGCAGAAAACTATTTAAAATAAAAGAAACTAAAAACTGCTGCGTCTTTCCCAAGACCTGATTTTTCCTATTATTGTTGTCAGGTCGGTGCTAAGAATTGAAAGCGTAGCAACAAGTAAAATCACATGTATCAAAAACACCGACACGGACCATTAGGAAACGGTTCTTAAGGTCAAATTCGACTTTCATCTTTCAAATTCAACACAGTCCTTTTCCATATCATTAGGAAGACTCCGCGTTACGAAACATACCCGTAACATCTTTTTTCGCTGTTTGTCTCAGCGGGAATCGCACATAATGACATTATTACACGAAATCAAAATTGAAAACTGCGAGAATGTCAGCAGGTTAAGAGAAAATCGTTACGCTTGCAATATGAAAAAATTAAAACCACATAACAAAATTTTTGAAAAGTCTTTTGACTCCCATGGGCTGATTATGCTCCCTTTAACGATTTCCCCGGCGTGTTTTCATAACTTTCGCCAATGTTTGTCCAAAGTTGAGAAAAGACTAGAAAATTCTTTCACGATCACTGACTTAACGCGAAACTTGCGAGCATGACTTTTATTTCATTTTCGCATATTTTGTAAATTTTGCAAATTGGGGGTGAACAACCTCATAACTAACATAATAACAATACTCTTAATTTTCTTTTCTTTTATATTTTTCAATTACATTTTCTATTTTTTTTTTTTTTTGTTTTTTTTTTTTGTCGACAATTTGTGCAAGACGAACCACTGAAATTTTTAAAAAAGCAAGTCAACGTCTATCAATTCTTACAAATAAAGTGAACATTATTCCTGGTGTTTCTGCGTCAACCGAAGTAAAATTTTCTTTTAAAAGTACTTTCTAAAATACCAGTACTTATAAAAGGGAGAAAAGCGTCCGCTCAAAATCGCCTCTCCTCATCTATTTCACCATTGCTAGCCCACACATGTTCTGGGCAAATTTTTAATTCTGTGATAACACCCCCAGGGATCGTTTTCACGCGTTCCACCGGTTAACGTTGCTCTCTGACGGACGTGGAAATGAACAAAATACGTGTTGTATGTGTTCAAGAACGTGCACCATTCAGCTCAAACAAGAAAAAAATGTCAAAGTCAATTAAGACGCATTCTAAAAAGAAGTATCTCTTGCTAACAAAATGCCAGGACGAAGGTGAACATAAATTTGAACACTTTGTATCAACATTTTTCTTCACTTGTCCTAGCTGACTATAATTGGGTACTAGCAGCCCGAAGATGGAGCGGCTGTGTGGGGTTGTTACTGGGTACGCGCCGAGCTGTGCTTTCAATAAAGCGCCTGGGGTCACTAAAACTCGCGAATAATGCGCTTATTCAATTTGACACGTTTTACAAAAATGATACAGACCTGTTCCAAGTTTTACTCAGTCGGACGCAGGTTTTTGCTTTTTTTATGTCTACAGGTGCCGAGGATGTTTTGCCAGGCATTGCGTCACGTGACAACGTCCACATTTATTCTCACCTTGCCGTTGCACCGAGGGAATGGAGCAGTGTATCTACTTTCTTAAAGCGAAATAAAAATTTCCTTGTTGGACCCACCTAACTAGTTGCCGGCCACTTGTTAAAACATTGCGTTCTGTTCATCGGAATTGTTTTTGACAGAGTAATTCGATCTAAAAGCCAAATTTTCGTAATGTTACATGGTCTTTATTTGAAACCAGCATACGTGTTTTCTCCCTGCTGATTGCACCCAAATGGATCGACCTAATCAATGCCATGTGTACCCAGCGCAGAAAACACCGTTCTTCTCGCCTCTGAAAAGATATTTTGCAGCAAGAAGATAATTTAAACCATGCCGTCATACTGTATCTATTAGATAGATATCGGAGATTTGGTGGAAACAATTTAGGCAACTATTTTCGCGTCCTCTGTAACAGTCTAAGCCTAGTTGTTTCAGCCTGTTCCTCAGATTAGGAAGATATGTCGAAATGTGGAGGAGCTTGCCCGGCTGGAGAATATATTTGCATGCGATTATTAACGGAACTTTGGTATTTAGATGTAAGATTGCGTATCTTGGAATAATTACGGTTTATGTCATAGCCTCCGGAGTCGGTGTAGTTTTTGCGCAGAGATGTAAATAGGAAAACACGCACAGTTTTCTGGGGTAACAAAGTACAGAAGGCCAAAATGCATTACCAACCATCTATTTACTGACCGCCGAGATTGGGGAAGGATATGGAGAATGGAAAGAATATCGAGTTTGCTGATATTTTTATGAAAAAAATTACTTTTTCCGAAACTGTCTTTGTGAAACCGTCAAACTGTGATGTGCATAAATCTCCAGAAGAAAGGGACCAAGGGAACTTAACGTTTAACATTTTCAGTTTTGTCTTAACTTGAGTCATATTGTCTCAAAATCTGCTCCAAATGACTCTAAGTAGCTCTCTAACCGAGCCCTTCCTTCTTTTAATTTTTATCATGTTTCATTAAATGGTGTTGAATTTAAATTGTATATCCTTTCTTTTAGCGCGGTTAATGCATTTAACCTTTGAAAAATACACAATCTAAAAAGGAAATGTCCAGTTGCGAAAAAGCCAAGCCTTAACTATATTCAATTTAAAAAAAATAAAATTAGTTTTGACGCAGAGGGGAATATTATTGTGGTTTTCGTGCGGGTGATTCAATTTTTTCTTTGCGCCCACAAAAGTGAGAATATACCACATAAGCCTGCATGGGCACACCATATCGATTAGACGGGAAATTGAAGGGTTGAAAAGTTACAAACTCTCCGCAGGGGTGGAAACTCGCGTCGATTCCAAGGCTAACATTTTCAAGTATCGTTTCATGACATTTATTACTCGAGCTCCCCAGAGGCGCGCGTCGCAGCACGAGGCGAGATATGTTGGGCTTGGAGGGGTAACTTTTCAATATACGGAGTTTCTGTGCCAGACATAGAACAGTTGTGAACATGTAGAATGCTGGAGTGTTGATAAGGCGGAAAATGCTTCGTAAGTGAAGTTACTGGTATTTAAATTTTTTAAATGAAAATTGGGCATTGGCATGTATACTGTGAGAGGGAGACAATTTACAGTATGTTATTATGAAAAATAACATTTACCATAAAATAAATTTTTTAAAAAATTAAACAATTATTGAAAAAATTAGAGTGGTTTTAAATGCAGAACGTCGGCACTGGATTTGTAACTGGCGTCAAATACAATCCATTTGCAATTGTCAATTCAGTAACAATTATTAGCAACTTTTTAAAGAAGTACCACAATCATAACGCAAATGCAAAAAAAAAAAAAAGACAAATAAACAACAAAAATGAAAGTAAATTGTAAAACTGCAAAGCAATGATGATTATTCCATAAAATAAATAATAGTAACCATAAAATAATTATGAGAGTTAGGTTAAAAATAACAGTGGTATTGCTGAATTTGAAAATCATAACACAGTCATCTGCTTGAAATCAATGTTTACATACATGCAACCGTTGCCTGAGGCCATGTTATATCACCAGAAAAAAAAACTTATAAAACAAGGAAAAAAATATAAAACTTTAATGGTAAATAGGTGAATTCTGCTAAACAAATCGTTTTATGTTTGCAACATAATGTAACAAAAAATCTCTTCCTTTTAAGTGATGGTGGCAACACCATATAATATTTTACTAAAGTGGGATTATATTTGCAGACTTTATCTTAACTCGGAAAACTATTTTTTTCACAGCATCCTGAACCAAAAATTGTGTCTCTGGGACTTAAGGTAAAGCATGGACATAATAATCTCTTATTATGTCCATGGGTAAAGTAATTGTTTTATTTACGTTTACATAAAAGTATGGACGCGGTGTGAGGTGGCGACACTGGCAAAGACAAGGCAGTGGAGAAGTGACGGCTTCAAGAGCCTTAAGTGTATATATACCCCATCGTCTCTGTGTAAATGCTTAGTTTTAAGCTTGGCGAGCAAACAAATAAATGGACACCGGACCAACTGAAATTAAAGAGAAAAAAATCCCTTGAAGATACAATGTGTCTTTACATATATCTGTGTAGCAGAAAGGAAACAGTCATTAATACAATATGATAAAACACAGCATATTACCACAAGGAGGCTATAAAATATCCCTTTCCAATCTGGCCACCCACTTCATACTACCCCTGTGTGTGTGAACTTTGCTCTGACGGGAAGCAACAAAACAAGAAACTTTTGCCAAGATTAAAATGTAGATACTGTATGTATTTTCATCAGCGATCTTTTGAACTTGAAGAAATTAAACTTCAAAATTACCGTTAATATCACGTACAAAAGTATATCTAAGGGATTTCCTCCCCTCCTCCTTATCTTAACATGTTATATGCAGGACACGTGTGGCTGGTGCTCGTAACATAACATCTGCATTACAGCTAGACATCACCATGGTGATAACAAAATAATGTGGATCCAAACAGGGACATCCAATGAGCAATCAGACACCGCTTAACTACAGGCAGCTAGTATGTCATAATTTATGCCTGTATTATAGCGGCACAGTTTACTATAGACATTACCATACTGGTGCGCTTGTGCAAATGGTTTCTGTGAATTATTTATCAGATAGCTTGAAGACTAAAGAAACATGGAGGAGACGTAATGAATGTAAGAGATTTCTAAAAGAAAAAACAAGGAGGAAGAAAAATGTCGTGTTTTTCTCAAAAATTATAATGCCCACCTGAGCTTTTGATGATGGCAATTATTGTTATTTATGGTAACAATAAGGTTTAATTATAAGACAAAATTTGGTCTTAAATCTAACGTAGCGGATAATCAGACCAGGAGCACTACTCTCAATTTTTTACATAAAATTTATTAAGGATATAATTTGCCAAAAAAGTGTTATTTACCTATCAGTAAGTAAATTTATAGAAAAATATGCAAAAATATGCACTTTTACATCAGAAAAAATTACACGCTTTTCATAATGATTTTACAAAAACGAGCAATAAGGTTTATCAATCTGTATGCAGTAATACAAGACCTTTTTGGCTCCCTCAAAAAAATGTGCCAAGTTTGTATATATAACAGCAGAAACATGTTCATTAATCTTGGTTGTATGAAAATGCAGTTTCGTAAAAAGATTCATAACAGTCGATTAAGATACAGTGTAATTTTTATGTGAATATGCATGCTAACCTTCATTTTGTTTTTCAAGCTGATGGCATAAATTGTATTACAATATGTATCAGATATATGACATAAAGCAGATCATTCTACATCAATTGTTTTAATCTAAAAGAAACGAATTATTTTTAAAATTCACAATAAATTTACCTGAAATCACATAACGACAATTTCACCCAACTGTTAGATGCGACTCTGATAGAAAATGGCATAGCCGGTCAAAAAGTTGCTGCAGACCCCAGCAAAAATGTGGGATGGTATGGTGCATTAGAGGACCCCAGCCCACGGTGGAGTCAGTGCAAACAAAGTGAGTCATCGCGTTTGCTATGCTAGTCATCTGATCGAGATCTTATTGGTGACTAAGGACGATTTTAAGTTAGTTTAGAAACGTAATTTTCTCTTCTCTGCGATTGTCTCTTGCTGTCATTTGTAGCAAGAATCTTCCCAGGTTTTCGTCCTAGAGCATTTTATCTGATGGTCACCCGTGGAGTGACATGGCACTTTGCTACTTGCAAACACTTGCATCAGCATCAATGTAATTAATCAATACAACATCAGTGTCCATATCAAAATATCGGAGATCCATTTGGACATTGCCAATGTATAGACACGTGACCTCGTGGTTCAAGTCTCACTGCTTCAATAACAAAACGAAAATTTAAAGAAAACGATCTTAACCCCTTGATTGACAAGCTATTTGGGTTTGACACCGCGTAAGGTGGTTTTTCGTGAAAGTGGTTCAAGTATTCGATGTCTTTTCCACAAACAAAAACAGCAGGAAGACATAGTTGAAAAATATACCAAGGTTTAATTGTTGCCATTTTGGTTTTATCTGGGCAAGATCAGACTTTTACGTTTCTGTTTCCATTTATTCATTATTCTCTTGTTTCTTTTTACAGCATACTCCTTCTTTAAATTCCATAGAAACATGGCTTGTTTGCCTCCTCCAAGAACAATTGCTCTTGGCTGACACCTGGTAAAATGATTTTACTAAAATGAACGCCGAGTAGATTTCGTCACCTTACCTTTACTATTCATTTTTTTCATAAGATTTTAATGCTCATGAAGGTTTTCATGTAAATCCAGTTTGTTTGAGACGTACAAATTAAGGGCAGTAGAATATGAAGAAATCTGCAAAATTTATCAAAAATTTGAATATGGTTGTCTGGATTTTACGACTGCAAAATTCAAATTCAATTAATGCAAATCTACAGTTATTTGCATTACATTGGATCACCCTCAGAATGTTTTTAAATACATTAAAACATTAAAATGTTCAAGGGAAAGGTCTGGTGAAAAAAAAGCAACTGAATTTACCAAGTTTACATTCCTACAGTTATATTTCAAAAATGCAATTAATTCCCATTTCAAACATCTATCAACCTCAAGGTTCTCGAGAAAAATGATCTCGTTAAATTACACGACTGCACCATGTCTATATACACGTCATATCCCGAGGCCACATTTGATCTTTAAAAGTAAAACTTGAGATTTGTTAGGGCCTGCATATATAACATAAAAGTTTTGACATTTCAATAAGCACCAAACCACTCAAATGTATAACATAAATACCTTGATAATTGCTGGCACGGGTACTGAAAATTGCTACGCACTACTGAGTGACACGGCAAAGATTCGTTGCTAAATTTCTTTGCCTGTGGAAATTTTAGTTTGGATAAGCCAACTGCGCTTCGCGGGTGTGGCAGTGTAACTTTTTCACCGCTAATGGCTTTATAGACCTCGGAATACACTGAAGGTATACACATACTCAAAATATAAAAATAACCACAAACATGACAGAATATATTCGCGGCTCTCCATCAGCCTATCTAGCCGGTGGCAAGTTTACAGTACTCTGCGTCAGTTTTGCAAGCATCGCCTTTTGCCGCGGTAGGACATATTCTGTATCTAAACATTTCAACTTTTGCCTTCACATATCGTGGTGGGTCCAATACTCTTACTCTCACTCAAGTAAATATTCTCAATAGAACGGCGTCGGTTCAATTAGTGAAATTAGTCTGATTTATACACTGGGAAAAGGTGAAACAATGTCATCATTTCTCCCCCGCTTTAGAGTTTTTTCCATCGTGCCTGGTTCTGGTTTATTCTGTGAAAGAAGTTATGGAAGCTCTGCCCCCTAAACACGAAAATGTCCACAATAAGTCAAAAGTAATTTCTGCCATTCTATTTACAAGGATAGAAACTATTATAAAGAAAATATAATTCTTTCTTTAAGCTTATTAAATTAAATTGTTCAAATTTTTTTAAATAAATTCTCTATGATTACTTTAACCTAAATTCTTGAATACAAAAATTGAAAGGCGTATTTTCAGGTATATCTCCTATCATTGTTTACTTTGAAATATATCAATATCAACAGCCGTTTTTATTTCAAGTTGAAATGAAAATATACTCTATTCGTCGAGTGTTGTTCCCACGTTTCTTTATCAGTAGTAGGTAATTTATCACGGTACTTCAGAACACACAAGATAGGCAAAATATAAACGTGACTGTACATTTCAGAAATTAGCCAGTTGTGTTTGAAGTAAGTGTATCATGTAAGAATAGAATAGGCCTCCTGCATTAGCAAAATATGTCGAATATTGTAACTTTGAGATAAAACTCTTATGTGAACACTGCCAAATGTTTGGCTATTCAGTGGTCTCCATGGATTCTTTGGCCATTACATTAAATCTGCATGCTTCAGAAACAGAATGAATCGAAAGAACTTTTACAACAATGCAATGATATATCATACTTACAGATGAATGTAAAAAGGATTTCGTGTTTTTGATTGCTAAACAAATAGATGAAATGTTTTGTTTGACCTAGGAGCACTTTGAGGAAGTGTTGTTTTTATAGTCTCTTTTCTTTTTTATCCGCTTTTATGATTTTTTTTAATTAAAATTGTTTTATGTTGTCTTCGCTGCTTGAAAATATTTTCATCCTCAAAATGTACATTAAGTGTTCAAAACTTTTCCTAAAATAACGATTAACTGCACATAAAATTAGATATAAAACAAATTGAAATCAATTGACAGCATTTTCAAAAAACCCATAGGACTTTCGTGTCAAAAAATTACCTACGTTATGCAACTAAGAACATGTAATGCTAAAAAAATTATAATACCACAAAGAATATATCTTAATGCCACCGACCTAGTCAGGCAATCTTAGCACTAAAGGAACTCTACATACAGACCGGAAAGTTGCAGAAAGATAGCGAAGTTGTGTTTCGTATCACTGCCTACAAGAACAGCTCCGTGCCGCGCTGCTGTAAAATGAAACAAGTTTCTCAGTGTTAGAAGATAAACAACTGTAACTGCATTTTGTCCAGGATTTCTCTATATGACTGCTACATTGTCGGCTATCGGCAAAATGGATACCGTGCAACTGGGAACTACGGCAACTTGAAACCCACTATCTCACATGGCTATCTTCAAACAACATTTTGAAACTTCACTCTGTTTAGATTACCAACCATTGTCTACAGAAACTGATGCAACTTCCCGCAAGTACGATAGTCTGCCGGTCAGAAAAAATCTCTTGCTGTACCCGTAGCGGGATAGACTAAAAGGAGTGTTCGCCATTCTTTTCCCGTCATTGCGTACAAACTCTGTCTGTAAAAACGAACCACAAAATATCGGCGGCCATTCCGTAGCTCTAAAAAGAAACATTGACAATGCCAGACAGCACAATGCCAGTCATTAGTGTGCTTGACAACATAATTGAGGAAAGATGCTCTGAGCTGAACTCACTTTTTTTTCTCCTCCGCTCTTAAGTTATGTCCGTCTACCTTACTAACTACACAAACCAAGGGAGGCCATTGTTTGACAACACAACTTGCATTGTTTTAATTACCTACTCTGTTTAGGCAAACAAAGGACATGACACTTTCACGGCATACCATAAGCCGGCGCTCAACAATATGGTTGCAGCTTCTTAAATATTTACCCTCTGCCCCTAACCGTTTGGCAATTCTACTCTAGATATATCCTTCTAGACCTCTGTCAGCACCTCTGTCTCTGTCAGAAAAAAATTAGAATAACAATTTAATTTTTTAAAAATTAGTTTTAATACTAGCAGTTTTGAAGCCAAGAATTAAAACTATTTTTTCAAGTATTCTAACTTGGTGAAGTAATTTGTTCATAATGGTAGCTTTTTAGATAAGAAAAAGACATAATGATAAAATAATTTCTTCATAGATAATTTTCTATAGATTTTCATTTACTTAGTTGGATTTGCAAAAAATACTTGACTTCTGCAAACAATAGACTTAAAGGCTGTATGTCATTAAGCAAAATAAAACTTTAAAAGGGATTTTCTATTTAAAACATTTGTTTATGAGGCTTACCATTGCAGAATTAGACTCTCACGTTTTGCATGTTTGGACGTTAACTTTGGACGTAAAAACTAAAAATTTTGACAATTCTGGTCACCATTAAAATGTCCGTTTTACCTCATAAACTTTAAGATTATTTTAAAAAATGTTTGCAATTGAGTAAATTTTTTTTTCAAATTTCATTTTCTTGCAGTAGGGGCATACAAAAAAATTGAAACTGCTTATCTTTTGACATTCAAACAGGCACTTTGCAATTTTTTCTATGCTTTGTCTGTACCTTCCATGTGTAAAAATACAAAAAGATGTGCGTAATCAGGAACAAAAAAAAATAAGAAGGAGAAACCACCATTTCCTACATTAAAATATTTGATGAGATAAAAAAAAAACACCAAGTTTAGAAAGATAAGATATATATGCCCAATATTCCTTAATTATGTAATTTTTTATTGGTTTGTTCTCATTAATCTTGTTGTCCTGGTAGACGCAGAAGAAGATTCCACGTGCAACTCATCACCCACCAATATTCTAAAAGTAGACAAATAACCCCAAAATAGTTATCTCTATTTCACGTTGGGTTTATTTCTATATTGCATCAGAATACACGATCTGGTTGAGAACACGTGTGCCGAGGGGAGAGATCAGACCGTGGACTGGTACACACATGCTGAGACTATAGCTGTACGGACCTGAAACCATTTGGTAGGAGTCGGCAGCACGTATGGTCACCACTTGGCCAGCTAGGCACACCTGACCAGACGTCACTACCGACTGACCACTTTGGTCTGACCACTGTTACATTTTCCTATCCATCTATTACCATCTCCGGCCTACATACCAGAAGATAGGGGATAGGGTGGCCATTCTGCAAGGTACTGGGTACCAAACAATAAAAAATCGTAGTCAATTACAGAGGAAATTGCATTATCCCTGCAAACTAAAATAACAAAGTGCTTGCTTGAATAATTTCTATAGATGTAGCCTTGTTGAGGTACACGTTTTGTTATAAATGATGTTTTTCTTTCCGGGAACGTCAAGGAGCTATTTATAATAGTTCACCTGGTATGGCGCAGGTGAGAGCAGGTCCACCTGTATGGGTTTGGAAAGGTCAGAACACAATGTACACTACAAGCATATATATGTATATGTATAGGTATATCAAGATAGAACTTAGCCCAAACTTTTCTTCCAGGGGTAACTTTGAATACAAAAGTCAACAGACATGCATTTATTGATACCTCTTTACATAAAAAAAGAAAAAGAAAAAAACGAATAGCAGATGGATGTTGTTCGATGTTGAGAACAAAGCCCCTAAAATAAGGTAAAAATTATGGCCACAATCCCCAGCAGCAATCTTAAAAAATAGCGGCACTGACTGAGATTCGTGTGGGAGATATTGTAGTTTTGGCGATAAATCGATAGGATAAGAAGAATAAATATATATTACGTGTCCAACAATTGGCCTATTTTTCCCCGACTCAGATTTCAGATGCTAACCACCTGTATTCATAATGAATTTATAATGGAGATAGAGTTTCTTTGATAGGCAAAATTTACAAACCTCACCGGTCCTTTCTGTGTGTTGTGCATTGTCTTTCCTCGCTTAATTATTACAATGACACTAAGCGATGTTGGAAGTAAATATTTAAAATGGTGTGGCTACTGTGTGCAGGCGACTTGAGAACATTAAGTGAAAGCAAAGTGGTTTGATATAGAAAACAAACAAAATGAGTTAAAACTTGGGCAAACATTGACTCTCCATTATATCCCTCAAGTGATATTTGAGCATGAAACGTCTTGCTTTGTACTCATTCCTATTCATCACTTATTGTAAAACAAGAGAGCCTTCCAAAGACAAGTGAAACACCATCCGTGACTTGCTTTAATCTGAAAGTTAGTTTTAAGTTTGAACAATAGAAAGTTTGACTTTCGTATTAGGTCAAAAGTTGAATTGTGTTAGAGCTTGGGAAGTTAAACATCTCTCTGTAACTTCTGATTGACATTGTCGCTAGGTCTTAAGAAAACTATTTATACCTCTTAAACACTAATATATACATTCACAAGTTTGCTGATTTTTGGATAGAAACTTTTGTATGAATATAAATACTATAGATATAGGACGGTCATGTTTATGTTACTAACAAAGCACCCGGCCTTTTGACTGTGTTAAAGCATGTTCCCTATTATTGGGGTTGTATTAGATACAGCAAGCCAGACATGCGGTACTAAGTTACAAACCCGACGTCTCCACACAAGGGGCAATGCACTTCAATTACATGACACAACCATTTATATTATCTATCGTTTAAAGGTATTAACTTTTTTCGCGTCAGTTTAAGATTAGCTGTGCCACGTAGAATTCATAAAATTGATATATTTCTATTGCTAGAGCTCGCCCAAAAGGTCAATCAGACAACTATTATATACAATAATATTTTATTAATACATACATTTGTAAGTTCATCACCTACATATTACAATAGTGTAATGAAATGCCCAAAGGTAAGTTTAAGACAAATAGGAAACAAAGCATTTAAATGTTATTGAGATTTACAGTATCTATTAACATATTATAAATAAGTATAATTAATTAAGTACCCCTTCAACATGCAGCTACAAGCCTTTAAGAGAAAAACAGTGATAAAACAAAAATATTTTGATATATGTCTTAATATAAGTTTTTTCTTCAAGACATCGAAACGGTTATTTTAACAAATACTTGGTATATAGGTGTACAATGAGTGCATTACAAATGAATCTCACTTTACCACGCACATTTGGAGAATATAAAACCACAACCGCTACATAACAATTTACTATCACAATACTCTCGCTCTCAGGCCAACATTCTGACACGGAGATGCACCAAAAGTCAGTGTGCATTTGCCTGTGACCTAATTTTTTATAATAGTCTTCAGAAATTTAACAAAAAAAGTCATTCCTAACGGATCGCGTCCAATTTAAGTATTAGCATCTTCCGAACTTCCACAGTCAGAAAGACATTCGGAGTCTCGGTCACTTCTTGGTGACTTCTCCAACGGTTTACTTAAAATGCCTTGAGGTATTTCACCAGAAAAGTGGCGGTAAGGATGAAGAAGAAAAGGGGCTCCAAGGCCCGACGATAGGGTTGGAGTGAGCGTCCCAAGTCCAGGGTATGCGAATGGAGATGACGCACTGAAAAAGTCGGCTGGGCGAATGTCATGGCGCGGAAAAAGGGGTGACCGTCCCAGGAGAGCGTCCGTCGTGAACGCCGCAGCTCGAGGAGAGAACGCAGAATGAAGAGCAGCTTGAGACGACGCCGGAGTTAGCGGGGTGAATGCTGATTTGATCCCACCGTTGTTGAGAGGGTATTTTGCGCGAACGCCGTTCGTCGTTGATTTTACCGAATTCAAAGCATTCATATACGGATGGAAGCCATTTTCCATGCTACTGGGCGGCGCGCGCATTGATGCATGCTGTTGGGCCATAAGTGTGTCTTGGAGAGAGAGAAAATGTTCAATAGCTTTGACAATGTCTCCGTTGCACCCTTGTAAGACTAATTCTAGTACAGTTCTTTTCTGAAAGGGGAATATCCTTTCTAATATTTCAATGTGACTCAGCCTGCCCGGCCGGTACGCCGTGGGGATAGAAGAAGGGTGACTCTCTTCCGCGTGTCCAGTTTTCTTTGGTAAGGCTGGTTTCGGCGTGGTACTCCTTTCCCGTGACACCAGATTGTTATTCTGCTCCCGAGGCTCTGATGTGTCAACTGTTTTAATTGGTTGTTTAGCTGTTTCAACGGTCTCCGTCTCTTCTTTCTCCTCATCCCCGGTTTCATCCACGTCCACGTCCTCATCGTTATCTATAAATTATGTACAGATTTGCTTTAGTGAGTTGTTTCATAGATTTCCAATGTGCAGAAATTAATAGTGAAAGTTAATTTACTAGACATGTTTTACAAATTAAGTTCTTTAGTGAAAAAAATAATATAAAAAGACGGATTAATAAATATATAAATGAGCGTAGATATCCAAGTTTAGAAATTAGCATTGTTTATCGATTTGCTGTAAAAAAACGACGCGTTTAATATCTATATTTATCATCCATGACAATAAATGTGCTTGATAGTTGAAAGTAACCATGCGAATTTTTGTGGCTAAAACACATGGTTGCCTTCCTAACAGATCACGTTATCATCTAATGGACTACAAGTTTAATGTCAATAAACACATCGTTGCAATAAAACTCAAATTTTAGGAAACCCAAACAACACTTTAAACCAACTAAAATGCGAACAACTACATTAATAAGATGTTATGAAACCACAAAAGATTTTACGATCTGATAACATTTCTATATTTTTATTTCTTAATGTA
The DNA here is from genome assembly GCF_051362555.1 of Lingula anatina. Lineage (NCBI taxonomy): Eukaryota > Metazoa > Brachiopoda > Lingulata > Lingulida > Lingulidae > Lingula > Lingula anatina. The sequence goes on along the minus strand of NC_141767.1, from coordinate 68,133,437 downwards.
ATAAGTATTATTTGTTATTTTATGCCGATTAAAGCAGCAATAGCATGAGTGAGAAATTACCGTTTGAAAGAAAATTCAGTCAGGCTTTTCTAAAAAGATTATTCTATTTCAACACCACTTCAAATTATTTATGAAAATTTTCGCTCGCATTTTATTTGATTCTGGGGGCAACTTTTCAATAAATGAATAATCTTTATTTATTAAGATTGAAAATTTCTGAAATGTTTGAATCCCAAAATCAAATTAAAACCTCTGAGATTCTGCAGCCAGACACAAAAATGCGTATGAAAATAGTTAACGCTAATGTTTTTGTCTTTCATGCGATTATGGATAGAACAAAAATAGGTTTAATTTTGTTAAACTTAAGCGCTTTGAGCGATCTAAGTTCACGACCGTGTTTACCACACCCCTCGCTGCGTTAACTCACTTTCCCGTGTTAGAATCTCATGTTCAACCCAACGGGAACACAATGTTACAACTCTCATATTGATCTGATTTTTAAAGAAAACTTCCATGTTCCTAGGAATCCTGCACCCTCCGGAGACAATAACATACAACGCTCAGCACTATATTTCCTCTCGCAATACCCAATATTGATTTGTTTACCCTTTGTTGCGCAACTTTCTAGTGTTTCTGTTCCGCGTGTTTGATGTTACTGCAATTGTATAACGTTGATATGTAATTAATGAGGTGTTGTTTGTTATTGGGTTAACACTTTGTGCCATGATATAATGGATACACCTTTAAGTAGATTTAGTTAGTCAAAAGGCAGGTGTGCTACTGTTGTCCCAGAAAAACACTAAAACAAGAACCGGTTTTTAAATGATGTCCGTTATGTTTAAATGCCAATAGAATTATATTCGTTTTTGTTCATATGAATTACACTACACTAAGCAAGAATTGCTAGATACAGGAGATGTCTTTTTCATGACTTTTAACAAAATATTCAACTTATTCTATTTCACCAGTATTTGACAATCCCAATACTTAACCTTTATTTCAGGCCCATCAAAGATATTTGAAATTACCCCAGTTTCAAATCGACAGGACCAGAGTAATCTGTCTACTTCTAAGTTGCATGCGACTGGTAGATATTACTAATCTAAATAAACTACGGAATTTCTGTCAAACACAGGTTTGTGTCGATTTCCGTCAGAAACATTCAGCACAGGGGAAATATTGATACTGAGGATGTTTAATCAAATTGTGTGGGGTCTAATTCTGTGTAACAAGAGAGACCGGAAGTTTTAGGTAAAAAATAACGTTTCTATTGCTTTCGATTTTAAGAGAAAATACACAGAGTTGACAGGAACGAAGATAAAGCCGCGCCACGCAATGCGTAACATACTTATTCTTGTAGTTAACATCTAGAATTTAAACTTTCACAGTTCTTTTTATGTGTGTAAATTTTCATCAGAAGAAATATTTTATAAAATTAATGCCTGTCCATCAGTTAAAACTTCAAAATACAAAAAAGATGTTTCAACGCCAGAGAAGCACTTCAAGAAAGAAAATATAAATTTCATATATTGTTTTAGTTTTCACATGTGTAAGTATACACTTTCAGTTAAAATGTCTTCAACATTTTATGCATAGATTGAATAATCTTAGAAGACAAAAAATATAAATCAAAATGATGCTTAATACGAGTTAAAATAACACACGTTCGTTCAAGGTTTATATTTTGAGTCCAAAATATCGAATATCGAAAATGTTTCATGGGGACTGCCATTCGCGAATATGAATGTAGACATCAGCAATTTTTTATCAAGAAAAAATGGCAATGCTTTGTTTTCAATATCTTATCTATTGAAATATAGATGAGTTTTTACTTTTTCAAAAATATTATGAGCTCATTGAGTAGCAAGATTTCATGTTCCTATTGGGTATATGTGGAAATGAGCCATTTTTTTCTTTCTAATTTCCCAATTTGCCCCATTCATATGGACTGCCATTTGTGAATATGAAATGTGAATATGAACAATTTTTATCAAAAAAGTGGCAATATTTTGTTTAATATCTTATCTTTTGAAATATAGATTTGCCTTTTAATCTTTCAAAAATCTCATGAACTTATTGAACAGCGAAGTTTTATTTTCCTTTGGATAAATTCGTGTTCCTCTTGGGTATCTATGGAAATGAGCCATTTTTTTCTTTTTATCTTGCAATTTTCCCCCTTGAAATAAGGCACAAATGTGATTACCCAAGCAAACTTCCCCAAGCAATCTGAACAGCCTTTGACGCATTGTTATCAACAAATGCTCCTCTCTTGCTGCTTTCGAACAGACCCTGCAGCTGAAAATTATTTCATATCGGCGCAAGACTGTTTTCGTTCTCTCTTTGTTTTCAAAGTAACCTTTTCAGAACAATTTCTAGTCTGTAACAAATTTGTATTTTCAGGCAACGAGTCAAAAGCATGGCTTGCATCCTTGTTAAACCCAAGTGAGGTTTAACTGTGTCGAGTAGCAAGGTTCAAATACAACGTTTTAGACATAATATAATTGAATCAAGCTCTGACAACTCAAGCAAGATCCAAACTTGTTACATGCCATACCCAATTGCTTTGGTATATTCTGTAAAATATATCTAATCAACAGAAACAACAATGTCTAAGGTCTAGGGTGATCATTAAAGACCAAACGTGTGCAATGTTTTCTTATTTGGGCTATTTTCTTTTCAGTGGGGAACTAATTAAGAGCAAGTGTAGAAGCTGTTGTAGCATGTATCGATACATTAAGATTACGTGTTTTCAAAAGAAGTGACATGAAATAACATGCAGTTACAGGATTTTGACCGAAATGCGACATACTTTAATGATAAACTGATTAATGAAAGAACAGTTAACTTGAAGCAAGTTCTGTCTTCGGCAAAGTATTAGAAATTCAGCAAACCGTCCTTTTTTCTGGTAAATGTTTGTTTTTGTGATAGATATCGATCACAGAATAAAATCGACAAACTCGAGTCTGTCATTGCCTGCATGAAAAACATTTAAGCAACCAGCATGTTGCAGTGAATTTGTTATATCGTTGTCCATAGCGTGACAATATTATCAAAAGCAATCGGCAAATGGAGGAGAGAAGACCTTGTGAGACATATCCCATTTAGACACTTAAGGCAAAAAAAAATTACATTTAACTTACCATTTGCGTCCTCGTGGTTTCCTTCTTCCCCTTCTCTAGTATTCTCTGATATTTGTGGGGGTATGATGGTCCCAGGTCCCCAGAGTGGCCCCTGGGTCAGGGTGGGGAGGCTGGAGTCAGCTTGACAAGCACGGAGGCCCATGGCTATGGCGTCTTCTGCCGCTTGCTGGCGTTTCAGAGCCACCTGTGCCGCCATTACTCGCTGTCGTTCGGCGATGAGATTACATTTGGCACAAGAACAGTCCTTGAAGCGACAATGTCTCTTATGGCCCTTCAGCCACGATACCATACCATGGTTTCTACAACGAGCACACTTGGGTCTCCGCGCTCCTCGCTCCACGAGAGGGGAGTACATGTGTCCCCCTCTACTCATCATGTCCATATCGTCTTCTGCGTAAGAATCCGTCTTGGAATTCGTTATGATCAAGCCTCAAAATTGTCTTCCCTTTTTGCACAGGGAACTTGGGTTCTCCGAGGTCTTTACAGCCTGGATACTGTGTACAGTTCTGTGTTGAGTAGGGAGCGCCTCCTACTTTCAAGGCCGAAATCGGCCACCCGGAATAGAGGACTAGCGTTCGGTTACTTCGCCTGTCACTGATAATTGGCCCAGCAAGTTGGAGGTAAACTTAAGCGCGCTTCTGATTGGTCGCTTTGCTATTTTCAGCTTATTCCCTTAATTGACAGTGTAGGAAGTCCATGTCGTTTTAACTATTATACATTTCCGACGCACATAAACACACCAACAGTTGATAACTGTATTCGAATATTTGGAGTCAATTTAATTTGTTGAAGTCTCAGTGGCATCAGTCAATTGGATGATGTCTTTTCTACGTAATTTGTTACTGATCGAACGGCGGGGCGCTGCAGGGAGCGCTCATAAATATATCCTTCCCTTATGTGCATAAATAAGCACTTTTGCTAATGAGTGTAAGCTGTAAGATTCAGGTAGTGACGTACATAGAGGCGGCTTTATTGACTCAGCGAGAGAATGTATCAATTTCAGACGCAGCACTTCTTTCGACATTTCGCTTGTTTCTGGTACCAATTTTCTGCACCATTTTCGCCAGGTTTTCCTCGCCCTTCACGCCTGCTGCAGCTAATATCCAACCTACCTTTTATTTGATGCATAACAGTAGAAAAAAAAGGAATCTTGCGCCCATCTGGCTTTATCTATCAGGACCAGTAGATATTCTAATAGTCATCAAGAGGCTCATGTTGGACTGATTCATTTTGCACCACCTTTTTCTATAACACAATCTGTTTTTTAAATCTGAATTAAATAAATTTACAACAGACAACCTTAAGCAAATAGTAAATTATACACTGTCAGTGCTGTTAAGTAAAACTTTCGATCTGCGCTTCGCTCCGCCCTCTGGCCGTCTTAATTGCGGTTCTAAGATGTTATCGCCTGTTGTTTAAATGGATGGTGATTAATTCTAACTGAGCAACTAATCGGTTGACAGTCTCGTTAGTTAATCTTAACACCCCATACCGCACGTGTGTTTTACCTTAGAGAATACGGAAGGGACGCATAGCTATTTTGCATCACTTAAAAACTTAAGGAAAATATGAATCCCTAATTTTTTCTTGAACTTACGCGTTTGATTTATGATATCAAGACGGCATCAAGAAGGATATACTTCGAATATAGAAGGTACATGATAAATGAATGATTTAATTAATTAGATTACGTGCGTTATACGATATACATTTACATTATCATACTAAAACTCACCGCTTAAAGTTGATAATTTATTTTATTTCGTTGCTGCAGGCTATATCATGGCTTGATGGATTCAAGCATTCTTTTAATATTAGAAGTAATCGTTCACGTTTGCTTTAAACCGCTTCAAAGTGTTTTAATTTGGTTTAGCCAGTATGGTATTAGCATCTTGGAGCAAGGTGCGAACAAGGGCAATAACTGTTAAACGAGCATATCAACGGGTCAAGACTGGTATTTATGAGAACAAATGTTGCTTTAAACGTTCCAAAAAACAAAACAATCGAAAATTTGTATCCGCGCCCGGCACTGATCCACATCCGAGCGATCATTCTAATTGTAGAAACCACCTTTGAGCCCACGGGACTGTGAAAATTTAAAAGAAACATTTTCTCAATTCCCTCTAAATTCAGGTGATGGGTTAATTGTGTTAAAATGTACGCGCGCTGGCCGTACCAGGCAGAGCGCTGCACCGGTGAAATATATACTTGTAACACATTGCTGTGTGTGTGTGTGTGTTGGGGAGGGGGGTGGAAGACACCATAGGAGATACCAATATTAAGAATGCACAAAACAGATGAAAATGACAAATTTTGATTTTCAGTCCCTTTTTGTCGACAAAAAACAATAGTGTTACAACCAATTATTTAAAGAATAATAGTATAGAGGAGAGGAAAAAAAGAGGTGAGGGATTTCACAAGCAATTACAAAAATCTTCACATTTCTATTTATTGCATAATGGAGTAAAGCCCTTATTGGATCAGACAAATATTTCTTCAGTTTTATCTAGTTGCTACACATTTTCTTTGTATGTGGAATCTCAAGTAGCCCAAAGTTGAATAAAATGAGGTAAGTATTGCCCAAATCTATACCTTCCATAATACAGTATCAACAGGTTTATTTGCCTACCTAATCAGACTAAGCCACAACTCTAGCTGTTAAATCCTAGTTGAAGAGACATTATCATTAGTTGGTTCCGTATTAGCGGATAGCCTGGTCATGCAGTATCCAACGGTAATGGTCAGGGCGGGGAGGCACGTCCAGCTTGGCCGGAGGGAGACGCCGTGAGGTGGGGCACAGGTGGAGCTGGTAGACTGCACGCGCCTGGTATATCAAATAGAGTCCTGGGGGTCCATAGATACATAAAAACCGGACTTGATAATATTTGCAAAATAATGTTTTAAATTTTAATTCCAGAAGTAATGTTATTTGTGTTATTTGAAGCATGATTTAAATGTTAATTTGAATATGGATGTTCTTATCAATTTTCTGCATTTGACAATACAATTACAGTATCTTCGTCGGAGTCTTTACTAGACCCTTCAACTGCCAGCATTTCAGTTTACGTAAGAAATCCCAATCCATTTTAAAACCGAGTAGATCTTGTGGCAGGGATTACAAATATTTTATCTTATCTGAACGTTACAACTATCAAGCAATATTGCACCTTAGGGCGTGGTTGCATCACCGGAAGTAATGTCTACGTTCTGTTTGTTGATGTATTAGTAAGCGTTCACTGACCACCTTTGATTACCCCTGACCACCGGTCGGCAACCACCCACCTGGTTTTCTACAACTGTTGGACATTGGCTATCCTGTCATTCCACCTTTGCCCAAACAGCATCTTCCTGGTCATCCATTTCGTTTAAATTGTCGATGCAAATCGGCATCAATATTCTGACGTCGTGTGCATGATATCTATGAGATTGTGTTTATCCTTAAGCTTTAAATCGATTTTCGTAAAATCATAAAAAGTGTATGAGTTAGTTAAGCCTCACTCAATTTGGCACTGTGAAATATGCTAAGGAACATCAGTTTTCGATTTTTTATTCAAGTCCCTTTTGGTGATGGGGCAGTAACGATTTTGCTCATTTATCTAAATCAAAAATTAATTTAGTTGCCTTTCCCGTGTATTTTCTCTCCGTGACAAGTTTCCCCCTTGTTCATATCACAAGAAAAATAGTAAGGCAGTAAATATCTATATAATTTTGGCTTATTGGAAAGGATAGAAGTGCCAATAAGTTATAGAGAGTAAAAACCTGTGCAATACAGATTGTCCTATTATTATTATTATTATTATTATTATTATTCTAAATATAAGGTAAAAGCGTTTAAGAACTCACAGTGTTAGAGGATCGTGAAGAAGACCACGTCTTTTTTGTTTGATTTTTAACTTTATCATGGTTCCTATTATCAGTTTGACTTTGTACGTCACTGTTTGCGGTAGATTTTTCTATTTTCCCCATTACATTTGCACGTCTATTTCATGATTAACGGTAATGTGAAAATGTTACATGTTCATATCTTTTCTCATCGAAGCTTTCGCGGCTCTCCAAATTATTTTTCTCCTCAGAATATACCATGCATTGATTCAGTCTACGCATTGCCATAATCCTAAGGCCCTTATGCCAATTTTTCTACTTCAAGCATATCTGAATTACGTAATCGAATCCGAAAGCTGAGTGCAATAGTTTTTTACGCGTTGCTCGTACTGTCCTTTCCACCTAATACGGACCACCTGTTTTGACAGTATTCATAGCATACTCTTGTTGATTGTTTAAACGGCCACACACTGGTAAAGTATTCTTCTTTTTTTCTGTATTTTACATGTCAAATATGTTAAAAATAAGTTTCTACGGCGTGATAAGGTTAATTGTGTGTCCATCCTCTCTCTGTGAAAACTAATTTATTGTCCTAGGCCCTAGATGTGCAGATCACTTAGTGGGCTGTGACGTAAAAGCCATACTTGTGTTGTTTTCAGTCTCAGGATTGGCTGTTTACTTTTGCCATAGTTAACGCTGTTACACTGCGCATTGTAGTTGTAACTTACACCAACATCTGTGAAAATGCACCGAGATGATCAACCGAATACTGCAGCTTGAACGTTTAGACATGTGTGAAAGGAATTTTTGCAGTAGTTGTCTAAATTAATTAGGATGAAAGTTTCTTCGCAGTAAAAACAATGTTATTTCTTCTTGACATGTTGGCAGGCCTTTGTTATTCTTGTTAGCTTTCAGAAGAAAATGCACTGTTGCAACTGGATCTCCAAGGAGCTGACCAATCCACGCCGGTATATAGAAGAATTAATTTTTTAAAAACAGAAAATAAAATCGATAGCAGAATTTATGCATTTAATATGGTAATTATTTATACACAAATTCCAAAATTGATTGGATTAACTCCGCTTTCACCGCATTTTCCCTTTAAAAAATATAATCTTCCATTTTTATTTATATATTTCAACGCATGCATAAGAAAAGAGTACGGCCTAATACACTTTGATTTTTTAAAATCAGGAAAAAAGTAATGCCATGCATCCAGTCGAGTAACGGACATGTTCAGTGAAAATATCCTTTATCTTGTCTTAATGTAAAATGTCCTAATAGAACTGACACCGCGGCTTTGCCCTGGGAATTTCCCACACTGTCACTTCTATATCGAGTATCTCTTGTTTGATATTGTACCAAAACCTCACACCCAGGACCCCTTCGTGACTCTTCAGCTGAGAATACACTATCATATTTACAATAACGGTCACAAGAATTGTTTTAAACGTATTGTACCTAGGCGGAATACTTTTTGGCTTCGTCACTCGGAATTTTTGTTTAAGCAATCAGAATACTGTAGTGCATAGTTTGATTTTTCCCTCTTGTAATTTTTCTTTGTTTATATCGTCATAACGTCAGACTTTATGTTGTACCTTGAAAATGAATAGATGGTTTCTTTAATTATATTTCTTTATTTAAAAGACAAAATTTATATTGGAAACTCACACATAAAATGGTAAGATTAAGATTCGAGAAAAAAGACAAAGACTTAAAGCTTTCTTTTGGGTCAATGAAAATGTGCATCAATATGTAAAACTGTAACAAAGATTAAGTCTTAATGACATGACTGCTCGCTTCGTGTATACAGGTAAACACCTAGCGTTAAAACTATATCTCCCCGTCCCCAATCTGCGTTGCCATGAGCGCGGCAGGTCCCGTTCTTGCTGGGCGCTGTGTTGACAACTTATGACTCATATGTGGCCGGACTTAAAGCTACCGTAATGACAAGAACGTGCCACGTACTTGTATATAGCCACCTTAAGTTCTTTCAAAACACAGAGGGGGTCACTCAACTTTTAAGGACGTAGTTCTTTCTACATAATTAGGTAATTTGGCACGAAAAAAAAGCAATCATCGAACTTTTCTGTGTTCCTCAGCAACTTTTTGGAACTAAATGACCACCATCCTATCGATTTCTAAAATCAAAAAAGTCTTTTTCTTCACCTAGCTAAAACCGTTCAAAAAAGATTACACTATCCCTGCTTTTCACTTTCATCTAAATTTGCAGTTATGGCTTATTACTTAAAAACGACCAAAACAAAATGATAACACGTGCTTTGGGATATTTTAATATTTTAATAATTAAAATTAATATCGCAATTATCAGTACATACCAAATTAAACTAACTAAAAAGAAGATTTAAGACAATGAACGTCCGGTATGCTAACTCTTTGTTTCCCACTTTCACTTCGAGATCAACTGGTTTTTTACTGTTTGGTTTTTACCATTTGATAAACTGTGAAGCCCATTTTATAAAGAGATTAGTTTGTCTTTATTTTTGTTTGCGATGGCTCGTTAATAATGTTTTGAAATGCCCGTTTTTAAATTTAAAAAGATCGAATCATAAATCCAATTAAATTGATTATGTTTTATTCGAAAGACTGCTATTTAAAGAGTAGAATCTCCTACTTACCAATTGATACAGCTGTGATATTCAATTGCTTTTCTTTTCATAATGATAAGAAATTATTATTATTATTATTATTATTATTATTATTATTATTATTGTTGTTGTTGTTGTTGTTGTTGTTGTTGTCGTTGCTGTTGTTGTTTTAAATTGATTTAAAATGTTAATCTCTTTACAGACATCATCGACCATTGTTTTCTGTACGTCTGACGCCGTCTCATGTCCTCTTGATTTTCATATCCAAAGGCGTTCTCGGGTAAAACCTGGCCTAACTTGAAGTGGCGACACACGAGCCGTCTTTCTAATACCTCCTCCCTGCCAGAACTTAACCACGGCTCACTAATCGCTTACTAATTATCTTAAAGATACACGGGAAAACACTACTTTACAAACCACCTCAAACATTACGTGCTACGAAGACGCATCTGCAGCTTTTGTCCGTCTATGCTCTCAACTTTCCAAGCTTTCGCAAATTGTTACTGAGGATATATACAAACGGTTTTATCGAAGCTGTATGGGCGAATAATCGTCAGTGTAAATAGAAAACAAAGATCGGATGATGACTGTTCAAATAAGACCTTACCAAATTCGTTACACAGCGTGTCAACACCGCCATAAAGTGACGCTTTTTAGATAACCTTCTGACACTAATAGCAAGAACAATATTAAGGAGCGTGGTAAGAAATATTTTGCTGGATTAATGAGATAATATAAAGTCTATATAAGCCTTGATTAGACTGTATGAGCTATCTTAAATGCATGAAGTGCATGTCACCACTTGAATGACAAATCTTATTCTTAAAATGCCGATTATGGTTCAGAGCCGAGGTCAGCGTTGTTTTATCACCTGTAAGCAAGAACAAACATCCTCTGGCGAGTAGGTTACCTGTACCATACCAGCTATAGCCTGCAATATATAATGTACTGTCTGTGTGGGATCGAAGGACATCATTTTTAACGATCTAATTGCACAATGATTTTTTTCAGCAAAAAAAGTTTACGCCAAACAGTTGCTCACATCGATGGATGGCTGTCCGAAACTGCGACAAAGGAGATGCTTATATAAGCGCTCCACTACCATAACACTGCTTGCTTGCCATAACGGTCATACTAGCATCAGACCACTTCGTGGGCAACAGAGGTGCATGCTGTCCATATATTTTTTTACTGATATTTAATGAAACCACTTGCAATAATGTCACATAAAAGAAAAGGTTCAATTTGGTCTTAAGACAGCTTTTGGAAAGAATATGGGGCTATGTATGCGTGTTGTCATCAATACACAATTTGCTTCATAAAAAATCGCTGTGGTGTCGTTAAATTATTGCGCTGTTTTTTTCTTAATTCGGAATGAATTTTTCCATCTGAAATTTTAAATGTTTTGTTTATTATATTTTGGATTTTTAAAGGATGAAAAGACCACAATAAGAACTATTGTAAGCACAATAACAGTTTGCAAAAATTCCCAATCCAATTTTGTAATTGTGTTAGTTGGGATGTGTCGCAATCGGAATGTTGATGGGGAATATTGCCTCAAAACGATCTATGCTATACCTCTATCCCACCCAAAAGCAGTATCAAAGAGTATACAAATAAATAAATATGCTCATCAAAATGACATTTATATATATATATATATATATATTTCATTTAGTGTGATTTGCGTTCAAACATAGACATCAACTTATAATTAAACAGGTTAACGTCTGATGTTTCAATACAATCAAATCATATATAAGCTGTGACATTGTTTTATACACTCAGTATATTTTTCGAGTAAGCAAAATAAGATATTAAGCCTGTAAATAAAAATACCGCTGAAAGAGGTTTATAGAAAGATGGAATAATTTGTTTTCCAAACTTGAAAACTTTTTAAAGCTTGAGCGCCCCGGTTGTTTTGCAGTCGGTGCGATGTGAGTAGAACGAACATACAACACTTTAAAAAAAATTCAGCGTCAATGAATACATTCACTGATTGGCCTTGAATATTTATGAGTGTAAAGCAATTTTCTGTACTTTTTTTCTGGAAAAGATCCTTACAAAAACAGTGACGTAGCTTGAGGATAAGATTTCATGTTTAACTCATTATTGAATGCCCTTAACTTTCATATCAAACCCATTACCCGCAATTACTGCAATTTGAACTGGATCATAAAACTACTTGACACCAGTTTACAGGTCCTCTGGAAGTGTGAAAATATTTTGATTAGACCACAGTTAACTTTCACGACAAACAAACACCATTTGTGTGCGTTCAGCAAGGTGCACAGTCGTTTACCTACTAAGTTATCGTTGGGTAATACTCTGAGTTAATTTCTTTCAATTACAATAAAAGTTCAGCACATTAAGGTTGAATAGTTTTGTTTTCTCTGGGACAACATATCTTGAATTCTTGAATAAGCATGACGTTGTGTGTCCCGCACTCTCGTATGTACAGTGCAGTCGGTCACTAATTGTTGTCAAGCTTCCATAGTGTGACTAAATGAGAGACACGGCGCCCATGGAAACCGATCTCAGGCAGTAGCCACACAGTCAGCAAGAGGCACCTGTCAGGAGACAATAGCAACTGGAAAGTGGTAATCTTAGTGGTAATTACAGTGACCAGTGTACGATGTCTATATAATATAACAACGAAACGACAGTTCTTTAATTCTCTAGGACACGAGCAGGAGTCTGACTGATACCAGACGAGCAGGATACAGGTACAGGATGTTTCCACCGTTTTACACGAATCTGGTTTCTGGACTTCAATGAAGACAATAGAAATTTAAACCCCAACATATTTATAAAGTGAGGCTGTGGTCTAACGCCAAATGTGACCCATCATGTCTCGATTGGTGAAAACTTGGCAGAAATTATCTAACCAGCACGCTCACAATGAGGTAGTACTGGAGAGAACACTACAGAACTATGCCAGACAGAGACGGTACAGAATGGCCACAGTGAATCAGGAAGTGCTGGACACATGGCAAACATTGAAAAATATCCATATATGTCCATCAGAAGACACGCGGCTGGCAAAAAAGTAGGTGGTTATTAGATTGATGGGTTTGATTAACATTGCAGTGCACTAGGCTAGCACCTTACGTCTATAAGATGGCGTTGAAGAAATTGTTAATTAACAAATCAATAGTGTTTGAGCGTGCTGAAATCACAGCATCTGTAGTTTGTTCGTTTGTCTTTCAAATTTTATTTTTTATATTTTGATTATATTGGATGGATTAAAAAAACATATTTTGATTATATTGGATGGATTAAAAAAACATACCGAATTTAATTTCTGCTACTGTATTATATTATGAAGGTATCACAGTTATAAACATTTTATCTGTGTTGTCAAATACTGACAATGAAAATTTGAGAAGACAATAAAAATACATGTGTAAGTAACTGTCCGTGATGTGAAAAAAAAATTAAAAAAGTACAATGGATCTATCACCAGACGAATGAATTAGTTCAAAAGATCCACTCCGCTAATTCAACGAAATTTCATTATTCACGCATGTGGCATCGCACTTTTGGTCTTTTGAAATCAAAACCATTACAGGAATTGTACACAAGCTATAGAGTCTAAAAATAAATGTTCCTAAATTATCGTTACACTAATTAGTGTAAACTAAAATTTCAAGGGTGATAACTGATTTATTAGTTTAAAAATTGGGACTTTTATACACTGTATCTATCCAACACATTTCGACGATTCCAAAATTGTCCTTTTAATTTGACAAACAGAAATGTATTATTTCATCTTTCTATGTCAATCTCTTCATTATAGGCACCTAGGTCAAGGGAATGAATCTCAAGAGGAAAAACTAAAGACCATCTTGCCGTTATTACGATCTAAAACATTTGAAAAGACTCAAAAAGAGCTGACTCTGGCACGGCAGCGGACGGAGATGGCACTGTACCTAAAGGGAGAAACTGAAGATCTCTCTTCATCTTACTTAGACTTGCCTCAAATAACTACATCAGAAAACTTCATTTTCGCCACCATTAAACCGAAGCAGCCTCCTAAAGCGGGGATAATTACAGACACGTCAGACTGGGGAAGTAGAGCGGGGTCTAGACTTAAAAAATGGACCTCACATGCGGATATACCGCAAGACGGCAGAAAGCACCACGATGGCACACTCAGGAAATGGAGCTCAACTATCGCAATGCCGCTGGTTGCCGTGCCAGAGGTAAACGACGCCGACGAATCAACGCCCCCTTCGCCACAGCAAGAGACAGTGAAACTACCAAAGATTGTTAATATTGACCCTAAATTCCCACCAGTTAGGAGCAGGAATGAAAGTGTCATGAGTGATATAATGAATAGAAAACGTAAGAGACGTCAAAAGTTACCGCCGCTGGAGCAGAGGATAAAAAAGTTTTATGACAATGTCGAGGAGTTTGTCACGCGTGAGGAAAGAGCGAAAAAGCGCAAAGAAGAGGAGGCAAGAAAGAAAAAATTGAAAGAGGAGGAAGAACTACGGAAACGATACAATTTATTCAACCCTATAATTTATGATAGCGACGACGACGGATAAACTATTTAACACCAGGACCTGCTTTAGTTATCATATCAGTCCAAAAAATACAAACGCACAATCGATCAGTTGTTCTACTAATTTATTTCAACGTGCTTGTCAGAGAATAAACAAGTCTTTGATGAATTATTCACGTATTCAGTTGGCACTATTTTTCATAATCCTATACAATAAATACCATTGACATCAAAACAAAATGTCGAGATCATTTTCAGATAATTTTCACAATTTGAAATACAACGGTTTTATGTCAGACAAAACAGAACGAAAACTACGTCATTCGCGACTTTCGGTTGAATCTTCATGTAGGCTATCTCCATTTAGTCCAGGTATCACGCAACATCACTTCCATTTGCCAGGCTTTTTAGAGTATTTATTCATCACTTTAAAAATTTATTCATTTTATATCACAATCCCCTTTTCATAGATCGATAATAAATCAATCTAACACGTATACTCACCATGAAGAAAATATCATTTCTTTTTCGGTCCTTTTTGTCCTTTTTTATTATTATAATTAAATTAATGGAATGCTGATATTTGCCTACTGTTTATTTTGTGTGCCGTTACCAAGGCTCACATTAGTTATGCACAACAGATTAGAACTTCATGTTACTTTTTTACCGATTGATTATTCTTGACAAACAAAGATAATCCAAGGCCGTAAATCTCTGTAGGCACTTCGTATTAAAAGAACAATTACTTATCTTGGGAACAGAATCTGTGCGCCAGCTTTTACGCAATTCAATCTTTTTAATATCAGCTGCCAAATCGTATTTTATTCTTTCTACATTAAACATGCATTTTGACAGTCCTTACATGCCGCATATTTTATTAAGCCTGAGATTGAAAATGATAATAGCACAATGAAAACCTAATCTATTTCAACAACCCAGGAGCTGACGCTGTCTCGATGGGTCGACCAGCGCTGAAGCTGAAAGCGCTATTGATTCCACTTTAGCAGCGTCCGGAGAGTTATAGAAATCAAAGAGCCAGCTTCCGTATTTCAGGTTTTCCCTAGTGTACAACGACGTCCCTTATTAAGTGGTTTTTGCAAGCAGTTGGAAGATGCCTAGAGTGTCAACACAGCGTGGTGGCTCAACAATAGGTTGATTTTTGGAATCATTGCGGGGAGTGAAAAAAGTGTCCTTGACAGAAAGTAATGGACCTGTCCATCCATTCCTCGAATGCTAGTAGCAGAAAGACCAACTTTATTCGCCAGAAGAGAATGCGTTAAGTTATTTCACCAATGCACCTAAATCTAGTTGCAATAAGAAATCATCATCTTTCCAACCAATTCCCATATTTTTCAGAAAAAAAAGGGGGGAGGGGAATTTGTATGTTTTCAGGTGTTTCAGACAAATCAGCATATTTTACAAGAATAATCCGTGTTTAGGTTGTTATTAATTATGTTTCTTTTTCTTTTCTTATAAAATAACCACATGAAATAAATTTAGCAATCAATATCACTTTGTGTGCCAAGATTGATAAAATCTAAAATTAACACAAAGCCACTCGCTATCAAAAAAAGACCATTAAGAAAATTAGTATGCGTTTAGTAAAATGTTCAACACCATTTTCCTCAGCGCAAGTTGACTGATGTCTCCCGAGAGTTGAAATAAAAGACCGGAGATGGCGTGCTATTTAATCAATCGATATTCGTGTCAGAACATGCATCTCCCAAGAACTACACCTATATTTATCATCGAAGCTCCCAGTACAAAAGCTACGATCACTAAAATAGATATTACACATTTCAGTTGTTTTCCCGAAAACCACACCTTCAAATGACACCCTTGTTTTGAGATATCCGAGGTGAAGCTGACATCAGTTGCCGTCAGATCGATTCAGTTGGGATCAAGCGTCAGGTCCTTGGAGGATTACTGTGCAGGTGCTTGGTGATATGTGTTAACTCGTGATCACCATGGCGAGCTGGAGACATCAACTGGATCTATAGTCTGTCTTCACGTACGTTAACGGAACAGTTCCATCTTAATAGATTCTCCCTGAATAGGATTGCTATGTATTCCGACAAAGACGGTTAATGGTCAGAGGTTCTCCAAGCAACAAAATGGCAAAGACGATAATAATGTTTGTATCGTGTATTGTTGAATTTCTTTCCTGGATAACATATATATCGGGTAAGTGCCTTTTTGAATTGAAATGTGTGAGCTGATAGCCCTTTTAACAAAATATATCAAGACTTGATAGAAGAATTGTTTACTTTTTAGCAAAAAATAGATTCACAACGTAAAATGAACGCAAATTGTGAGAGTGAGCAATTATTCCATTGTTATTCTATCAAAACCCATAACTTGGTCTTGGATCGGTAGATTTATGGCAAATGAGTTATAAGAAGGATTACCAAAAGACTTACCTTTCATTAACGAAATAGCACTTTTTGTGATATTTATTGCAATAATTTGACGATGGTTTACGATGGAACCATGTAAGATTTGAAGCAGTAGAATATAATGTGACAAGAGAAATATGTAACACGTAATAAAGGGAATTATATTGTACTGTACGAAAAAATTAAACAAAACGTTCTCCTAGCAAGCTATTTATGGGATTGTTATTGAATGTCTGGTACATCCTTTCACTAAACAAACAATCAAGTGAAATTATTGTTCCATTAGATGGATATTAGATACGTACATGTAATGCTTGACTGACTTGACAAAACGGCTCATTTGGCAATTCTCTTAATGCCCTTTACATTAAAACGGACAGTCATTACTCACTTATTTGTTTGTTTGTTTGCATATTGTGTATGCCGAGTCCTCAATCTAGGTTTCATTGAAATTAGAAATATCATATGCGTCATAGATGTTGTAGTATATTGAAACGCCAACACACAGCCAAGTATGACGGACGCAATATTCAATATTTCCGGCCTGAGTGCAGTAACCAAGATACAAAACAAACTGAGGAACACAATTTGTGCTTCACATAAATCCGTCTAATTTGGTTGCGTCTACAGATGTTTATAGCAATTTTTGTAATTGTTCAAGCTCTGACACCATTCTGACGCTACTGCAATATTGAAAAATAAATCTTTGGGAAATAATGATAATTGATTAATGATCGAGATTCCAAACTTAAAAATGAAAAGAAAATTAAATTGCATACAGACATTACTGCGCACTTACTTTTATATGGTATTTGTTCCGACGTTTCGTCTAATAATAATACATGTATATGTATTTAGAGTCTACATTCCATCAAAAATATGTTCTGAAGATTGTACAAATGAAATACAAAGTTAAAGGGATTATTTTCGATTAAAAGGTAATGATATTAAAAGTTAAGAAAAAAAAATATCCAATTGTAAGGTTTATAAAGATTCTATAGATTTCTTCAAAATTGAATTTATTATCACTGTTATCATTTTCTTTCTTTTTTTGATTGAAACTGCAACGGGATTAGTCAAAATGTACCTTTGTTTAATGTATACTTTTGACAACATTATAACATAAAATGAAAAAAAAATAAATTGATTCATTAGTGGATAATCCACGGTGTTGGATTATGGTATATTTTTACATACTATTATTATTATTATTAAAGCAGTGAACACCTATAAAATACACTAAGTTCTGAAAGCATTAGTATAGCCAATGTATAATACTCATAGGAAAATATCACCAAGTACATACTCTCTGTGCTAAACTCCCCACAGGACCTGAACCGTACATAGGCGTAACATATCAGCACAGGGTCTCAGAACAGAAATGAACATGGCCATGGGATAGCCATAGAAATACCTGCAAATAAAGAATTATCTTTGTGGCCCTAGTAGAGCGCACGATTTACCCAGTAAACACATAATGTTATTATAACGTTAACGTAACGTTTATATACAACCAAAAAACGTTATGGTAACGATATAATAACGTTTTGTGGTATCTGGGTATAGGCCTGAAATTTTCAAAACTATCGTTTACAGTCATGGCGATATAACCAAGTTTCGCTCACATTTAAGTCCGGTTTAATGCAATTATTTCCGTGTTTGTTTCAATGACGCTTATTTTCATATTATCTTATTACTTATTATCTTATTATATGTAGACGGAATACATGTATACATGAATACGGAATACACTAGGCCAAAACACTGCAGAGCTGCGCCTGAACCCAGTCTGACTATTGTAATTAGTTTGCTGAACTTTTCATGCCCTCGATATGGATTTATCGCAGAAACAGTTGTTTTCTTATCTCAAGCTCCTTGTTGTTGAATACGTCGAAAGTTAAATCGCTTGGACTCTTATGACAGCAGCATTGTGTACTTATAACGTAAATTGTTACATAATGCTGACAGTGCTATTGATATTTAATTAATGCAGATGCTCGCCTATTGCAACACTGGTGATAAAATCACAATTTATGGAGTGTGTTGTCGTTTGGTTAAAAATGGAAAGACGAACAAGTCAATATGACATAGAGAAGAAACACAGTCAAACAGACAGACGGGCAGGCAGACAAACAAACCCATTTTGATAAAATTTTGATCCATTTTATGGTCCAATTTTATCAACAAATCAAATTAGTCTTATTATTGTTTTTCAAAGAATTAAAAAACCTTTTCATTCAAAGAATATTATAGTTAAATTATATCTTTTAGTTTCAGTTTTAATTACTTTTATATTAGTTTCTAAATTTATGTGTAGTTAAAGTTTTTATACATTTGTAAACAGTGCTGAGACGCATTTTAAGAAATGAATTATTATTATTATTATTATTGATAGCCTTTTTCCTCTGTTCAGCCTTGAAGACATGTTATAAGGACGAGGAGGCAGGCGAATTCGACTGGAATAAGTACACGTGCCCAGATAGCACCCCGGAGTGCTGCGTGGAGAGTGAAGAATTTACATGCTGCCAGACCGAGGCACAGAAAACACTGTGAGTAAATTTTGGACGAGGTCGAGGAAGACTCATCGTTTTGCCATGGTTAAAGATATATTTAAATGGCTTAACATAAAATTAAAGAGAACGTACACGGGGTTTATAGAATGAAAACAATCAAACAAAGTTATTCTGTGCCCTTAACTCCTGAATGTATATTTCCAGTTATCAGCAACTTCAGCTATGGGGTGGGGTGGTAGGATTCATGCTCATTGTGACGGGTGCCTATCTCTGCTACAAAAAGGAAACTAACATTTGCGAAAAAAGCCTCAAGGAAAGGTGCAGTTGTGGCAAAAAGTAAGTTCAACCTTGGAACCTAATCTCACTTTACATAGCTTACTTAGCTTTAGATAAAGATTGCAGCAACTTTAAGGCGAGCTTCCATGGGGTTGTTGGTTCGATGTAACTCAATACGACCCAATTCCAGTTGGATGTGTGATTACGATTAGCTGACCACGGGCGGCAGTTCTAATCCCTCTGTTGTCACACCCAGCTTCAGTATAATTGATGCAAGTTTCTTGCCGTTAAATTTATTTATCTGGTGAACTTATCGCAATCAGAGAAACAAATTTAACGGCACGAAACTTGCATCAACGACCAGTTGAGATGGGTTGTTCTAAGTTAGGTCGATCCATCTCCAATGAAAACGGCCCTAAAGTGCGCTGCCACAGTAACCGTGTCAAATTATTTTTAATTTGGACTAAAATACTGATTCTATATATAAAAAACGAAGAAAAATCAATAACTATTAATTATTCAGATAAACTATTGATTAAATGATTTTGTTAAATACTTATAATTGACGATTTTCGGGAACATAACGCCCTGCTTTCTTGTTTTGTAGGCAAGAAGCGAAGGAAGAGACAGAACTAGAACTTACTGTGTTACCAAGTGGCGACCTCGGGAGCGCAATGAGGCGCGAGGGGACGACCCTCAGTCAGTACGCTGCTTCACAGGCTCTGAACAACGATCTGACAAAACTATCGTCCGGTAACTACGAGAAGAATGAAAACAAAGACTCACAATCCATTTCAGAGTCGTCGGCGGATCGGAGGACTAAAAATGAAGATAACTCTGATGCACATACACCAACAAATGAAACTCCGGCAAATAAAACGAAACCAAAGAGTGCCACAAAGTTTCAGTGGAAAAAGAAGCAAGAGCCGTCCGAAGTAGCCGAGTCGAAATACAATTGGAAGAAAAAGAAGGTCGAGGAAAAGTGTTCGCCCTCAACACCAAAGAACCCCTATATATACATACCATGATAATTACTTTTTATTACATGTATAATAAAACATCATATGGATAATAATAGACATTTGAAGATTCCGTCCTCCTCTTCCATATGACTGTGCCTGATGTCGTCAGAACAAAGTTTAAGGAAAGTGATGATGATATGACCAGTTGCGTGATATTCGCGACAGTGATTTTATTGGATCAAAAGTCTGCATATATTTTTAAATAACTTGTACAGAAATTTTTTGTATACATTACAAGGAATTGAAAAGGGCACGCAAATTAGAAATGATATCATTTAGAGCCAGGTTGAAATCCATATGTTAAGAACCTTTAGGCCCAGCCCAATAGACACCATCGGTCTTTGCACATGTAGATCGATCCATTTCTGCGGTGAATCTCGCTGAGAGCAATCAGCTTAACTGGATGACACGCCTCCTTTTGTTTCCAACGAATTCGAATAAGCACGAACCTTTCTGTATGCAACATAACGCCAGGAGGAGACGTGCCATGCAGTTGGACTGCATGCACTCAGCAAGACTTCCCACCGAGTTGGATCGATTTATGGAAGTAGATCACTGGTGTTTATGGGAATGGGGCCTTAGACCTTCTTGAATCTTGTTTTCAAATAGAATATTTTAGATTTAGAAACATTTATGTGTCATTATTTTCTAACCAACGCGTGTTCATAGTATTGATGACAATATATGTTTTTCATACACCTGACATCATTTTATGGTTGGAATCAGTTCTGCAAAAAAAATTTTCATGGTTCCTTTGATCATCCCTTCTATTTAAAATGTTTGTGCAAGCGCATGGTTTGCTATTATTTCACAAAAAATATTCTTAATGCAGAGCTACAAAACATGTTTTGGAGAGCCATGGTTTTAAACTGTTGAAAACGTGCACTTAGTATTGATCTGTGGAGACTAGAAATATCTAAGTGATAACACTGTAACTGACAATAGCATATTATATCCGATGATTATGTTTTATTACAAGAAGAAAACGATATTGAAGCCGCGTCGCGATGCCAAATTAATGAATTGTGTTCCAAAATATATAATTTTAAAAAACAGTTGCATAAAGGAATAAGGTCTCAAACTGAAGAAATAATAAAAAGTTGTATATATGTGGGAAAACGAGGGAAGAAGAAGTAGAGAAAGACAAAGAACATTATACAACAAATCAACAACTGTACAATAACAAGCTCATCCAATTAACTGAAAATAGAGTAAACTGAAGAACCATGATCGTCGATGTCTGCACCAGGTCTGACACATGGTGATGAAACGTAAAGACGTTTTGTTGACGGCTTGTGACTTATCATGTGGCTTTCTATTCAATTCATTTCTGCACTGGTACAAATATTATCATGAACTTGTATAATATAATATAATATAATATAATATAATATAATATAATATAATATAATATAATATAATTGGTGCATTACCATTCTGTAATTGGTATTTGCATTACCAGTTTGTAAATGAACAAATCTTTTTATATAATTGACAGATGTATTACATGTAGGATAGATACTACTAAAATATTTTAACTAAACGGTGAAATACAACTTATTGGAGTGTTTACATATTAATCGTAAATAAATCATGCAATGTGCGGTAACAATCATATGTAATATATGCCTGTTACAATTTACAGAGAATATGCTAGGAGTTACCAAATTGAGCAACCACTTCATCTCTTTGTTTTAAACTGGAAACGGAGACTAAACTATATTTGTTGACACTGTTATACATTTTGTATAATTTACAATAGAACACATGGGTTCTACAAGGTGATCACATCATCGCCAAAGAGACTAGACGTACACTACACATCAGATTAGTTCTATACATTTATGTATGGAGAGCAATGTCACTACAGACGTATAAAGTTAATGTATGGCATCAGATGATAGATGATGACTTGTATCTGTTATTACAGGGCAGAGTGGGTGAAGACACTGGGGAGTAAGTAAGTGCTTCATTTATTGATATTTCTGTTGGGAATGTAGTTAAGCGTTGAGTGACTTGACTTTCATTTGGGTAAACTGACAATCAAGAACACGAGTATTAATATGTCTATATTTATATATGATGTTTCAAGCAATCGATGGAAGCAAAGTGTTACAGAGAATGAAGAAATGTATCCATGTGGTTACACCCGTGACTTTTGTCCTTGGTTTCACTGAGACTTGACTAATGTACATGTATATGTATTATGTTGGGATAGGCAAGTGGAACGAGATGCTCAGTTTACCTCCGAAAACGACATTTGGGGAAATGTGATTAAAAACCTGAGACCGAGTCGAAAATACTTCACATTGATTTTTCTTAACAAATTCGATGCACTTTAAGTAGGAGGGTGTGAGGGGTAGCCAAGGCAACGAAACCTAGATATGCTTGTAACTATTTGTAGATATTTTTAAGAAGTCGATCGCTACCAGTTTTGCGTTTCATGAAGTTCCTTTAATAACCGCCAAATGAAAGAATCCCATATCATTATACCTGGTAATACCATTCTTATTGCAGGACTATTCTCAGTGTAAATATTGCTGATTTCAATTGGCTTCGACCGAATAAAGTGCTCCATGCTTTTCTATCACTTCGTAAAAAATGTATTTTAGAAAATTTATTAGGATGTAACATGCATTTGAGGTGAAAGCATGAATTGTTAAATAAATATATATGGCACTCAAGTATTTTCATTTTCACTATGAAAAAAAAAAACTTCTTCTAGCGAAGCCGACTGTTGCGTATATTGATTTGCCGGCGCCCCTTCGGATGCCATCTTTCCGAGACAGTCGATTTTCTTTAAAGGCGCGAAAACGCGTACTTTTGAAGCCTTTGTCGCTGTTTGCCGACATCGGCGTCTACCCAGAAACAAGGATACTTTCGTTTGCCTTCTCAGATTCGGAAAACAAAAAATCAGGTGCATTCTATTGCACAACTACAATGAAAGTTAACGTTATTCAGCTCATTTGTTTTCTCACGACTGTACGTGAATTCATGCAAGCTTTACCTGTCAAGGTTTCGGTACTTGCCGCCTTTTCGCAGAAGTGAATGTAAATATTAACCTTGTAATTTTTTAAAGCCGAGCGGATAGAAACTGATACACCTCTCTATCCTTTTATTTGTACTCAAATGATTTCACGACACAATTTCACATATGTTCTAAGTTTAATTATCAAATAGCATGATGAAAATGATGAATTTAAGTCAGACATATCCAGGTAGCGATCAACTTAGAGCGGGGTAAACAGGAGTACATGCCACTTACGGTAAACGATTATAAATCGTTAAACAGACGTGCGCGGGGTTTTGCCGCAGAGAAACAATTAACGGATTTTCGCTGCCTGTTACACAGTATTTACTAATCATTACGCTATGGCGTTTCAAACTGAAAAACCCACCATGAATGTCATCTTCAATAATTATTATTTGGCTAAGTGGATCTGTGTGATGCTCATATTTCACGCCGTATCAATCTGCTGATATGCTGACAATTCATACCCCCCCCCCCCCCATGTATCAAATATGTATAGTAGTGGTTAATAAACTAATTTCTCACTTTTGATGATCAACACAGTTATATTTTCGTTATTGCGACTATGATTTTAGCTATTAAAGTAACTACTACTCTATCACATATAATACAATTTATTGTAAGTAATAAGTTATATAGGTGACTGTACATTGGTCTACCGTTTAAAGGCAAATTTATATACAGAGAATAGTCTTAACAGTGGAAATGTTTTGATAACATTCCATAGGGGCCATTCAGAACAGATGATCCGAGGATCTACTGATCCATGGATCAAAAGTGATGGACCCTACTTAAAGAAGAGCTAACTCGCTGACTTTTACCTGTTTAATGGCCCGTGTGGAGGCAGGGAGACCATCAGCGGATTAGCCAGCTCTTCTTTCATGTAGGGTCTGCCATATTTGATCCGAGGATCTGTAGACCCTTGGATCTTCTGTTCTAAATGGCCTCTTACTCTGGTTGCATGATATAAATATTATTATTGCAACTACAAGCAAAGTAAAAATCTAATAATACATTTACTACTAAAATAGTATGAAATGTATAATGTTTTCCCTAAAAATTTTCATTTAAAAATAAAAGAGCTTTTCTTACAAATATATAAAATGATGATTATCATTTTAGCATTACATGCTACAAATCACCTTTAAAATGTCACCTTTAAAATGGTTTTAAATTTGAATTTATGGGCAACTCACAGACCATACACTGTAGAAGTTTAGGTGCCATTTTTCCTCCAGTAACACAAACTTAAGTCTTAGACCCCATTCCATACCTAGATTGATCTAGCAGGACCGACCCATCTCCGAGGGGTTTCCTGCTAAATTACGTTCAGCTTAAATGGTTCTGATGTCTGGAGTGCTTACTGGAGCTGTTTTTTTTTTTTTTTTTTTTTTTTTTTTGGGGGGGGGGGAGGGGGGGGATAATTATCATTTAGCAGCTACAGTAGGCGTGCCATACTAAGCCGCTTAATCTGGACGCAATTTGAATCCCCTTGGAGAAGGGTTGATCCTGCTAGATCAATCTAGGTATTGAAATTGGGTCTTATACTGAAGATATACACAGCTTAAGCATGCATGCAATTTGCCAATGTCAAGAAAGCTCCTAAAGCAATATACATTAAAATGGGAAATACATATGAATATGATTTAAACTACAATATAGCATAAATTATAATACAGATTACTGACTGTCATACAACAATGTGTCAAATCTGACAAAATAACAAAAGGTTAATATTCCTAAAATACTTTATCAATATGTTACCTCAAAATTGAAATCTGCCAAAAGTGAAAATAAAACAGCCATGCTATCAAATGAGTAGTGCCTAAATCAAATATAACAGTAAAAATGGTGTTTGTACTGCCATACTTATTAATCTCCAAGAAAATATCATAAAATAAATTGCTTCTATGTTTATTGGTCCCTAGAAGATTGGACCGTGTCTTAATAAGGCACGGCATGTGCAAAATGCGTCAAGCTGTTCGCCACCAATTTATTTAAAAAATGTCCATGAAATTCTTCATTTGTCAGCCTATATCAATTATATTCATTTATCTTAATACTTTTGAACAAGTCCTTTAGCACTGCACTTCCCAACTGCCAATAATGAAATCTTTCTATCAATCTCTATCAATTTAGTCAGGTAAAGATTGGCAATTCGATACTTTTATTCCCTACTTTTCAGTTAAGTTTGACCATGGAAGTGCAACTATAATATCTGAACATCTATCTAAATGCCAGTCTCGTATTAGCCACTAAAGACTGCACATCAATAATCAAGCGCTGATAATACTTGCACCTTATGATTACAAAGTGTAGAATTTGCTAGAACTAGAACACATTATCAACTGAAGATGGTTAAACCTTCAGACAATGTTCAGCATGAACGACACCTTGTCTCCTCTGTGAACATAAGTTAATACATTCACTTTAAATACACATCTACAAAGTTTGTATATCTGTAACAAACACTTTGGAATAAATGGTTAAACTTCAAAAATAGTTCATCCATGCAATATGTAGTTCTTAAATATACACAAAAGAATTTTTCACTGAACTGTTCAGGGTTGACTTCACAAGTGGGTTTAAGTTTGTTTATTCATGAGGACAAGTTTACATCAAAATCAAAACCTGGTTTCTCCATATGGGTTGCCATACAAATAACTCACCTTAATTCAAAACAAGATCAAAGGCAGAATTAAGACTTAATCACAGGTGTGAAATCAGCCCAAAACCAGGCTATAAAGAACAAAATTTCTTATTATCTATAGAGTTAAAGACTAGAACTTCCACCACCTAAAAATTTCAAAATAAATGATAAAAAATAATATGAGCTACAACAGTAAATAAATGAAAAAAATTAATAAAATGAATAAAATAAGACAAATATGAATGATCATATACAGTATCTTCCTACAACACAAACATGGCAATGGACTTGCCAAACATGCATCTTGTTGTTAAACTAGTCAGATACTTGAACTTCTACTCTTATTCTATCATGAGAAATATATAAATATTGTTTCTTTTCAAGAAACTCATATCTAACAAACTTGGGCACACCATAAGCTACAAATGAATCCTCAGTGGGGATTGGGTTTTCAATCTCGGTATCAGGGTCATATTGCAGTTCGTATACAATATGGCGTTTCTGGTCACTCTGGTCCAAAATCTTAATGGTCACATTCTGCTTGAAAGGCCAGTCAAGCTTACCATCATTAATTACTGGCAGCAGAACAAAGAAGAGAGACACAAACCCCCTGCTTTCCTCACCATCCCCATTCAAGTACATCTGCAGCTGCATTTTGTACCCAGATTTGTTATTGGTATAGAAAACTGGACTAATAATTGACTCCACAAGATTTTTACGAACTGCACCGAGATAATTTGTCACTGGGTACACATCCCATTGAAAACATTCCTCCTCGCCAGTGTTATCAATCAATATCTCATCTTGCATTACTTTGTCCTTTTCACCAAATGTAATGTTTTTTCCAACTACCACATTGCCTGCAATAAATAGAAATATAATGGGCACTGATAAAGAGTATTAAGTATGTAAGTATCTAAAATTTTCTAAATCGCTTTCAAAATGATGAAAAAAATTGCATGCACTATGTGTTTGCCATATAACGTCTTACATTTCTCTTCTAATATCACTGTTGAGTTCATATTTCTACAATTACAAATTTCATGTTTAAAAAATTATGACTCGACTTTTTCCGCCTACATGTTGTATCTCTTTCATGTTGCATCTCACACAAACCAATTCATAGAAACATATAATATTTACCAGTCATATTGGACAGAGTCAGCACATTCTTCAGGGCTGGTTTAAAAAGTTGAGTTTTCTTTCCAGCCACAGGTTTCTTTGAAGCTGCTGGAGTCCCGGTGGTTTCTATTTCATGCTGACTTTCAGGGGTAGGGAATGGATGAAATGCTATTCAAAAAAGAACAGGTAAGTATGACTTTATAACATTCTAATATCTTACCCATATTTGGAAATCACTAACTTGCCAGTTAAAATAACTAAAAATAACAAGAGAATATACATACATGAAGTCAAAACTGTATCTAAAGGAACCATAAGTTTCATGTTTTTTTCTCCAACACAATTCTAATTTCCTTTAAAAGGGAGTCAAAATTTATTAACAGTTATACTAACCAGATGAAACTGCTGGACTTGTGTTGTTATTAACTGAATAACTTGTGTTTCTCATTTCATCAAGTATTCCCTTTGTGACAGAATTCTGTTTCTGTAGAGAGTCAACAGTACTTTTGACAGAGTCAAGGTCAGTTCTTATTGAAAATAGGGATGTCTACAATGGAAATAATAAGTTGTATCACCAACAACAGACAAGATTTTGGATTACATGATTAAAAGGGAACAAATGACAAGGTGGACTTATGACAGATAATCAGAAGGCACTTCAGGTAGAAAATCAACAAGCAAAAATGTCTGATTCCCAATTTAAATTGTGCTAAAATTATGCCTGCAACAATAATTCCGGAAGGCAGTGATTTTATGTAATATGATTTATCTGATATATATATGATATACATAGATATGTCTTTACCTTGGTTTCCTTGTGTTTTTTCTCGCAACATTTACTGTGCAATTCCAAATGGGAGCAAACAGCTTCTTTCCTATGAGCCCCAAGATCAGCTGATTTTCCCTTGAAAAATTGCATATTTAAATGTAGAAGATCACTTTAGTGTGAATCATTAAATGGAACTTGCCACGTTAAAGAAATCAAAATTTTAACAACAATTGCGGCCTTTACAAAATCAATTAAAGGTACTGTGTAAACAAAACTAATTCTAAAATATAAAAGAATTATCGGTTCATGCCCAGTTTCTATTAGAACAATGAGTAATCCCTGTGAGTTTGAAGAAAAATGGTGAAACTGGCAGTAAAAGAAATGACAGTAAGCTAAATGTAAACAGCTCAAGCTTCTGCTTGTGTGACAAAGGTGAGAGCAATATATATATTTAAACACTACTACTAAATCTTGGCTTTTAAGTTTGAATATCAAATTATACCTACTGCATAAGTACATCCAACCAAGACAAAGTGACACTTGCTGTCTTGAGTATCATAATGTTTCTCAATGTGTTCATCCAACTGTAATAGTATTTCAGAAATAAATACATTCAAAACAAAACAATTCCAGCTATTGTTTAAACAATGAAAATTCTTTCTAAATACACATAAATCACTATTAATGTTATAAAATGAAATTAAACTACTGACTTTGACAAAGCAAATTTACTTAAGTTCACTTTTGATGGGGAGACCATAATTTCTTAAACAAATTTTTCACTATTATTACACAATTCAATTTGAAAGTAAATTTTAGAGATTTAAATTAAATATGTTTTGCTGGCTTTATCATCAAAAAAATCTGATGATCTGACATACTGATCTTAAAAACTTATATTACATACTCCATT
Organism: Lingula anatina; assembly: GCF_051362555.1. Taxonomy (NCBI): domain Eukaryota; kingdom Metazoa; phylum Brachiopoda; class Lingulata; order Lingulida; family Lingulidae; genus Lingula; species Lingula anatina. The sequence goes on along the minus strand of NC_141767.1, from coordinate 68,104,664 downwards.
ATTGCCTCCTTAATAAAATAAATTGTGACCAGAAAACAACTAAGTAATGGACAGCTGAAAAACTGGCAACTCAGAACATCAGGATGCTCCTCTTTTTGAAAAGTGTATTTATATCAAAGTTAGTATATATATGAAGAAAAACAACTCCGATATCTCCTATTTTAAAATATATGCATATATATTCAAGTATACAAAAAAATTAATTAATTACATATTTACAAGTGATCATGACAACAGTATACCTGTCCTTGTGCCACTGTTTCTGAACACACTGGACATTCAGTTTTCCTCACTTTACAGGTGGTAACATGCTTAAAGAGGGAAATTGTACAAAGAAAAATGTTATTTTCAGATTACTGCAATTTATCCTCATTTGAGAATGATGTAAACATCTGTTAGATAATGTGCTTTAAGTAAGAAAAGATTGAATCATTACAAAAATTGTTAAGAATTAATCTACTAACTGCTACAAACAATTTGTATATAATTGTAAGGGTACTAAATTGAACAATGCATGCAGTCAGAATAATGGTGGTTATGCTGTACATAAAAATAGTACACAACATTTTATTACATACATTTCAGTTCAAAAACAGAATCAAAAATACCTGTCCAAAAGCAATGAGTGGCACTTCATTTCCGCAGTGAGGGCATTGCTGTGGCCTGTATGCACAACTGTGGGCGTAGAGAGTTTCTAACTCTTCTGGTGGAACTGACTGACAACAACCTTTGTCATGGTATTTACAAAGAACGCTCTCCTGTAATCATGATGTCCCAAATTATATGTAACATAAATAAATTTCCATGGGCCTGAAGACCTAATATAAAAACCACTATATATCCTCAATGTTATACAAATTCCCAAACATTTTCTTATCCTACATCTCAATCCAGTTCACAAATTTAAGATCAATGATAGATGAGTAAGAGCAAATTGCTTTTTTCTAAGAAAAATTCAATCTGGCAAGAAAATGCCAAATTATAGGATACCTTTAAGGATAGAAAATCTACACAGTTGTTTGTAATCCTAATATCATGCTTTTGCTTTAAGGTCATACCATAATAACGGACTTATAAGATGACGCAAAATATAAACATACACATTTTGAGAACTAAATCATGCACTTATTTTTCTTTGAAAAACAAATTATGCAAAACGTAAAAATATCAGTCACTGTGGTAAAAGTTTAATATATCAGATGGTTAAGAAGAATACATACTACACCCTGAAGCTGTTTTAATGTGGGACTTCCCCTGGGACTAGATGATGAGACACTGCTTGTTGGAGAGCTGCGATTAAGGTTTCTGTAATATGACTTGTACTTTGGCGATGGACATGACCCACTGCCCTGTGACCTCCTTCCTGTTATAGTTAAAGATATGTTTCAGACACAAAATATAATTTTCAGATACAAAAAACGATAATTAATTACTCCCTAGCAGCTTCAGTAGGCATGACAGACATCTAAGCTGCTTAAGATAGCAAGCATCACATGATATGTAAAAAAAAAAAAATTAATCCAGCCAGGGTAACCAGCCTCTATTAAAAACTCTTGATAAATTCATCACTAAGGAAAAGATTGAAAACCTACTTTTATGTCCCTTAGATGGTCTAGCTGTTTTATCTTCTTCCATCAACTCTAAATGGAAAAATTTTTTAAAATAAGAAATTTGTCCAAAATTAAACAAGCACATACAAGTTTTTGAGTACATTTCAGATAAAATTAATTACAGCAGGCCATAGTAATTTGATCATTTCTTTCATTGTTATTATCATCACAGTCCTTATCATTACTTATGACAGTGGATATAATGGTGAATCAAAGCCATTTTTGTTGAAATCAATCAAAAACATTGTAATGTTTTAATGCATTCATGACTAAGACAAGGCATTTTAATAGATTCTGTAGATTAATATAATCAAAGGTCCCAGAAGGAGGACCCATAGAAAATACTTATTCCACTATTATATGATCAGCAAGGAGTACATGTATGTGTATACCTGTCAGAGTTGCATCAAGTTTATCTGCTACATGTTCTTGTCCCTCTTTTATCAGTGCTCTTCTGAGAACATCATAAAAACGTGGTGGAGCATGTGTAGTCAGATGGTTAATCAACCATTCTGAACGTTCTCGTCTTGTTTGTGAAGCCTTGAACTCTTCATTGTCTCTTGATGTTAAAATTCCCTCTTCAAGTAAATGATTTATGAGATGTTCACTTTTCAATTCTTCCACCAAATATACCTGATTCTTTTTCAGAATTTTTTTGTACATATTCTTTCTTTCATCCATATCCTATGTAAATATAAATAAAAAAGAGAACTGAAAGGTACATGTATATTTTATACATTTGAATATATTCTGATAGGACAATGTCATGTCAGTTTCTTGCAAAATGTCATATCTTTCCCAATTAACACATTTAAAATGATAATAAATAACCCTCAAATAAATGTACCTGGTGTCTTTTTTTTTCTAAAATGTTCAGGAAACATGATACAATTTGATTAGTGTGCAGGTCAAGAGACAAGTAATGATTTGTGAGTAAAAATTACTAAATATCCAGTACAGTATACCTTAAATCTGCAATAAAGAACGTATGGCTTTTCTGTTAGGTTTCTGATTCTCAATTACTGGTACCTGGACCTTATGTAATTTTTTACGATCAAACTTACAGGTCGCAAACTTTGAATTAACGCCCATAAAACGTAGATCTATACGGTTTTTGCCACACTTCACATCTTCATTTGGCTTTAAATGTGAATGACAAGATTTTTAGTTTACATCATGTTATACCATATTTCAAAAGCATTTAAGTATAGTTTGCACTGAAGATGATCCATATAAGAAATATGGAGTTTACTGACAATAAAACACCCACCCACGGTCCTTTCAACATATTAGCGACAAGCGATAATTTAGCTCATACTGATTATTGAAATCCGACATTTTTTATCAAAACAATTTTTAAGATGGCGTGGGTTAAATGGGTTAAATGGTATTTTTTTACATAAAACAGTGCAAGTGCAGCCTATCACTATTAGTTTCAGAGTATCAGTGAAGATAAAACAGACTCCAAATGAGTCAACTAAACTGGATAGAATGTATAAATTAAAAGAAAACATACTCTGCTTGCCGAACGACATTAGCTGCTGTTCTCTGCCCGGCCTATTGTAGTGCGGTGTGCCGTTATCCCATCGAACGCTCCCTTGATGTTGACTGGTTATTCCCTTTCCAATCTCCCCACTGCAGTGGGTAATCAAACAAGTTGATTGCAAATTTTACTAAGTATTCATATGAAACTTTTTTAAGTTCAATAAACTAACTCACATGTATAAAACTATACCAAAAGTCAGCCTTTAAAGTGTTTATCTCTCCCTTTCCTGGGGGTGTAAGTTTGGATATGAAAATTTCCATGGGGATTCCCCTCCAAATACGGGCACTTTGTCTTTGTTGTGTGGGTGTTGGCTCCGTGTTGGCTTAATGGTAATGCATTAATGCTATCATCGTAAGAATATATAATTTCAAATGGAGACCCTTTCTATTCTAATTATAAAACCCACTCACGATTGAATAATGCCATGCAAATCTTATTATCTTAAAGACTTATGAAAAGCGAGACCTCACCATCTAGGTCAAGGTCACCACCTGTAAACACAGCGTGACCTAGTTAGTATACTGTACACTTAGGAAGGCAATTTTAGTACTGTTGTTTTATCAAAATAAGACAAATATGAAGGCTGTGTGTTATTGATACTTTTTTCAAACTATTTGGCATCATGACACATAACGAGGAGCGTGCTCATTGGATCAAAGAGGGCCTTATAGGCCTTGGAGGTACGTTACAACAACGCCAAAGTATACATGTACTGTATATTCTTATCATAACTTTTATCTATTTTAGTATAATATAAATAATGGTTAAGGTAAATATCTGTTACTATCGACATTAATATCGTTATTTTATTTACCTTGGAGGTATTAATGGCAACATACTCTTAGTGTTATAATAATAATAATAAATTCTCGAATATTTTAATCTGTGATATCGCAATTACATTTGTACTAGTACTGTAGGTTCGATCTTTAATCCTAGGACAAGTGTGCAAACAAACCTCTATTTATCCTGTACATGTATCACAACATGGACAGATGTAATAATTTTTAGATCATGCATAAAATTCACAAAAGTTCTTTACAGGCCCAGTGCTTTTTTCTTTAATATCAAGTTTGAACTGTGTGAATCCAAATAATACTATTTTTCAGGCGTTATTACATTTTCTTGGTCAATATTTTTTACAATTGTTTGTAAGGTGAAATTTTTATTTACATTAAAATATACAAGTTTGTCTGTGCATCAATTTCAGTGGGGGTACTGTATGGCACCACCAGTGTTGCAGTGGGGCATCCCTTTGACACCATCAAGACCAAGATGCAGGCACAAGTAGGCTTTGAAAAAGGTGGAATGCTGAAAACATTAGCAAAAACAATCAAGTCTCAAGGAGTAATAGGGTTATATAGGTACAGTATTGCATGCAAATGGTTATGTATTTCAAACCTTTATTTTTAATTTAAGTCTTCCATGTAAGCTGCACAGAAACTTAGATCAAACTGTTTAATTGATTCTTGACTGTTTCTTTTTTAAAAATTAATTTTATTTTGATTTAGAAAGCATCTTGTATAACTACATTGCCTGTGTCAGATGT